>NC_088423.1:69662468-69774968 GCF_034236695.1 Oncorhynchus nerka
GTCTCTGCCTATGTCTCTATTCCTGTCTCAGTCCCTGTCTTTGCCTCTGTCCCGATTCCTGCCCCTGTCTCAGTCCGTGTCTCTGCCCCTGTCCTTGTCTCAGTCCCTGTCTCTTGTCCCTGTCTCAGTCCGTGTCTCTGTCCCTGTCCTTGTCTCAGTCCCTGTCTCAGTCCGTGTCTCTGTCCCTGTCCTTGTCTCAGTCCCTGTCTCAGTCCGTGTCTCTGTCCCTGTCCTTGTCTCAGTCCCTGTCTCTTGTCCCTGTCTCAGTCCGTGTCTCTGTCCCTGTCCTTGTCTCAGTCCCTGTCTCAGTCCGTGTCTCTGTCCCTGTCCTTGTCTCAGTCCCTGTCTCTTGTCCCTGTCTCAGTCCGTGTCTCTGTCCCTGTCCTTGTCTCAGTCCGTGTCTCTGTCCCTGTCCTTGTCTCAGTCCGTGTCTCTTGTCTCTGTCCCTGTCTCTGTCCCTGTCTCTTGTCCCTGTCTCAGTCCGTGTCTCTTGTCTCAGTCCCTGTCTCAGTCCGTGTCTCTGTCCCTGTCCTTGTCTCAGTCCCTGTCTCTTGTCCCTGTCTCAGTCCGTGTCTCTGTCCCTGTCCTTGTCTCAGTCCCTGTCTCAGTCCGTGTCTCTGTCCCTGTCCTTGTCTCTGTCCCTGTCTCAGTCCGTGTCTCTGTCCTTGTCTCAGTCCCTGTCTCAGCCCGTGTCTCTGTCCCTGTCCTTGTCCCTGTCTCAGTCCGTGTCTCTGTCCCTGTCTCTGTCTCAGTCCGTGTCTCTTGTCCCTGTCTCAGTCCGTGTCTCTGGTCTCTGTCCCTTGTCTCTGTCCCTGTCTCAGTTCGTGTCTCTGTCCCTGTCTCAGTTCGTGTCTCTGTCCTTGTCTCTGTCCCTGTCTCTGTGGAGAAGCAGATTGTAGAGCTGCCAAATGGCTGCCCTGACTGAGTGAGTCATTGAAGAGGGTTGGCAGTGGAGTCGCAGGTAATCCTCTCGCCCCCTTAACCAGTTTTAACACAGCCTCACCACTCCTCCTAGAGAAGGTGGAACGGGGAAGGGAAAAGAGTCAGGGACTGCGTAAATCTATTCTGTAAGACTGTATTATAGTCACTGAGCTACACGGTTAACATTTGTATTAAGCTAGCAGTTCCCCCATGCAGCATCAAACAGATCTAACAGTAACAGTGTATAAGTCAATTACTGCTGTTAGCATTGGAGGAAGAAGGAGAGAGAAGTGACATGACACCAGCTATGGTGATGGCTAAACCAGACACTCCCCGACCCCTCTCCTCATCATAGGCCAGTGTGTATTTCCCTATGCTAATGCTGGGAGGGAGGGAGCGAGCGCGGTGTGTCATGGGGAATCAGACTGCCCGGTGCCGATGTTTCAAAGGTTAGAGAGTGTCCTCTCAGAGGGCCTGTGGGCTGCCAGGGGCGATGGAGATGGGAGCTGACAGGAGAGAACCAGAGTCCAGGTGAGGCTCCCCAGACCAGCCCGGAGGACACTGATACCTCACCATGGGAGACCCAGCTCATACACACACATAAACGAACACACACACATACACAGACACAGACACACACACAGTCTTCCCAAGACCAACCCCAATCATTTCCCAGTAATTTCCCAAACCCTTCCAATGTGAGCCAGCCAGTTGTGTGTTGTGTAACCAAGGTTATACTGTACAGCAGCAAATCAAATTAAGAGAGTCAGTGCAACAAAGGAAGATACAAAACATAATAAAGGGGTCACTGTAAATAGTCTGGGTAGTTATTTGATCAACTGTTCAGCAGTCTTATGGCTTGGAGGTAGAAGCTGTTCAGGACCGCTTGCCGTGCGGTAGCAGAGAGAACAGTCTATGACTTGGGTGGCTGGAGTCTTTGACCATTTTTAGGGCTTTACTCTGCCTGGTATAGAGGTCCTGGATGGCAGGAATCTTGGCCCCAGTGATGTACTGGGCCGTACGCACTTCCCTCTGTAGCACCTTGTGGTTGGATGCCAAGCAGTTGCCTGTGGTGATGCTGCCAGTCAAGATGCTCTCAATGGTGCTGCTGTATAACATTTTGAGGATCTAAGGGCCCATGCCAAATCTTTTCAGTGTTCTTAGTGGGAAGAGATGTTGTCGTGCCCTCTTCACGGCTGTGTTTGGACCATGAGAGGTCAAAAAGTGGCGTGATGTGGACACCGAGGAACTTGAAGCTCTTGAACCGCACCACTACAGCCCCATCGATGCAGCCCGCAATAAGTTCCTTTGTTTGGCCCACATTGAGGGAGAGGTTGTTGTCCTGGCGCCATACTGCCAGGTCCATGACCTCCTCCCTATAGGCTGTCTCATAGTCATCGGTGATCCACCACCGTCGTGTCGTCGGCAAACTTAAAGACAGTGTTGGAGTCGTGCACAGCATCCTTCCTGTTTCTCCCATTTCACATATGATTTTAATTGGAGCAATTCCATTTACACTCTAAGCACACAGTGTAGTAGACAGTTGTTACTGTGTGCGTTTCACTCCAATTATGAAATAAATGTTCTTCCTTGAAGTTGCTGTACAAGTGTTCCAGCACGATTAACAGAAAGAGCAGCAGGAGCAGCTAAGACAGACGAGAGCAGGAAACACGCCACTACATCATATACACAGACCTGGACAAAGTAAGCCTGTTCAGTGGTTTCATGCAGGATTTTGTACTATTGCGTCAGACTGTAAAAGTGAGTCAGCATAGAGATTAAACCAGTCATACATCATTTGACTGTTAATGATGTACTACCAAGAGGAGTTTGTGCTTGAGCAGGATAGAACAGAGGTCACAGTGGCTTTAGATGCACCATCGAATAAATGTTAGTTTCATAGCCGACGTAGGCTGCCAGCAAAATCAATTAGTCAATTACAATTAGTGCTTCAGAACTTTCACGGTACAGCAGAGCAGCAATGTTTAAACACAGAAAGAACCACATGAGGATGTTTGCCTTTAAAGTCAATAGCTTGTATTAGCAATAACACCCATGGATAGGTAGCGACACATTTCCTCAAATAAACTCAGCAAAAAAATAAATGTCCTCTCACTGTCAACTGCGTTTATTTTCAGCAAACTTAACATGTGTAAATATTTGTATGAACATAACAAGATTCAGCAACAGAGACAAACTGAACAAGTTCCACAGACATGTGACTAACAGAAATGGAATAATATGTCCCTGAACAAAGCGGGGATCAAAATCAAAAGTAACAGTCAGTATCTGCTGTGGTCACCAGCTGCATTAAGTACTACAGTGCATCTCCTCATGGACTGCACCAGATTTGCCAGTTCTTGCTGTGAGATATTACCCCACTCTTCCACCAAGGCACCTGCAAGTTCCCGGACATTTCTGGGGGGAATGGCCCTAGCCCTCACCCTCCGATCCAACAGGTCCCAGACGTGCTCAATGGGATTGAGATCCGGGCTCCTCGCTGGCCATGGCAGAACACTGACATTCCTGTCTTGCAGGATATCACACACAGAACGAGCAGTATGGCTGGTGGCATTGTCATGCTGGAGGGTCATGTCAGGATGAGCCTGCAGGAAGGGTACCACATGAGGGAGGAGAATGTCTTCCCTGAAACGCACAGCGTTGAGATTGCCTGCAATGACAACAAGCTCAGTCCGATGATGCTGTGACACACCGCCCCAGACCATGATGGACCCTCCACCTCCAAATCGATCCCGCTCCAGAGTGCAGGCCTCGGTGTAACGCTCATTCATAAACACAAATCCGACCACCACCCCTGGTGAGACAATACCGCGACTCGTCAGTGAAGAGCACATTTTGACAGTCCTGCCTGGTCCAGCGATGGTGGGTTTGTGCCCATAGGCAACCTTGTTGCCGGTGATGTCTGGTGAGGACCTGCCTTACAACAGGCCTACAAGCCCTCAGTCCAGCCTCTTTCAGCCTATGTGTACAGTCTAAGCACTGATGGAGGGATTGTGCGTTCCTGGTGTAACTCAGGCAGTTGTTGTTGCCATCCTGTACCTGTCCCGCAAGTGTGATGTTCGGATGTACCGATCCTGTGCAGGTGTTGTTACACATGGTCTGCCACTACGAGGACGATCAGCTGTCCGTCCTGTCTCCCTGTAGAACTGTCTTAGACGTCTCACAGTACGGACATTGCAATTTATTTCCCTGGCCACATCTGCAGTCCTCATGCCTCCTTGCAGCATGCCTAAGGCACATTCACGCAGATGAGCAGGGACCCTGGGCATCTTTCTTTTGGTGTTTTTCAGAGTCAGTAGAAAGGCCTCTTTAGTGTCCTAAGTTTTAATAACTGTGACCTTAATTACCTACCGTCTGTAAGCTGTTAGTGTCTTAACGACCGTTCCACAGGTGCATGCTCATTAATTGTTTATGGTTCATTGAACAAGCATGGGAAACAGTGTTTAAACCCTTTACAGATCTGTGAAGTTATTTGGATTTTTACGAAAGACAGGGTCCTGAAAAAGGGACGTTTTTTTTTTTTGCTGAGTTTATGACTAGGCGTCCATGTATAATGACTCATCTTTAGTTTTGACATGGATCCAACTCAGTGTTCCTCTGTCAGGGTCGCAGGGTTTGTCCCTCCATTTATCCCTGGTTCTCCAGGATTGAGTGTTAATCTCTCATTGTTTAGTGTTGAGCTCTAGCTGCTACTCATTGCTCCATGCTGGGTCTTCTACAGTAAAAGTTCAGGTACCAGTGCTAAGAGTCTGGGCTTTATATCCTCTTCTCTTAAGACAGGCAGATAAGGCCGGAAGAAAGGCTTTGCAGCTCAGTGTCTCATCTCAGCAGTGCTGGTTTCAGCCAGAAAGCCACGAGGCAAAAGGATTTAATACAGCCAGGCAGGGCAGGACGCTCCTCTCCAGAGGGGATTACTGGGAGCAGAGCAGGCCTGCAGAAAACAGACCCCCAACACAGGCCCGAGCCAGAGCTGACCTGGGAGCACACACAAACACACAAATGGGGTTACCCAACAGCACAGACACACACAACTCCCCCTCACACACACACACACACACAGGATGAGCTGCACATGTTGTTTTTCATTAGGGCAGACATGGTCAGGGACAAGGAGGCTTTGGCTGGCTGGGTAACTGGCTGCACTAGAGAGAAGGCAGAAGCCCTCATCCTCTCTAACCCGCAATGCACTGTACAATACACAGAGAGGCAGTATGAGAGGTAAAAGTAGAGGAGAGAGAAACAGATTAGTGAGACGTGAGATTCAAAGTGATATGATGGAAGAGGGATTCCTAGTAAATGTTACATAGGGAGCAGGAGAAAGGCAGTTCATTTTGCACCAACTGAGAATTGAAAAGGAGAGTGTGGCGTTGGAAAAGGCTTTTTCTGAGAAAGACTAAGTGTTATCGTGGGATTGGGACTGAGAGTTGGAGAGTAGATGAAAGTGAGAGTTGGAGAGTAGATGAAAGTGAGAGTTGGAGAGTGGCCCACAAGTGGGATGTGTGTGGTTGTGACAGAAAAGCACATGGCACGCATACTGTAAATTCACACACACTCACACACAAACAACACACACACCCGCGGCAGGCACACGGCATAGGGGTGCTGTTGATGCCAGAGCTCCACTGCACGGCTGACTGTTAAATGGAACATTATTCTCCTGATCTGGCATGACAGAGGAGGTCTAGCAGACCTCTAAGCTTTGAAAATGGCATTTAGTGCTTCAGCTGTGGATTACAGAAAATTCTTATTTGTAATGCTAAAAAGGAGAGGGAAAAAAGAGTTGAACACAGAATCCCTGGTCCTGGAGGGCCGCACCTGGAAGACCAAGTGTGTTGAATTTAGGCATTCACTGAATTGATCAATTAGCTCAGTTGGTCAGGTGTGGTGCCTAGCTGGAACCTGCGGCCCTCCAGGAACACGGTTGCCTACCCCTGGTTCAGCGGTTCAAGTTTTTGTTCCCCATCTTCGTCATCATAAACGGTAAGTGGGACAATAGTGATATTTATCTATTTTCTCCCAGCAGCGTGTTCTAATCCCTTCAGGTCTAGTTCACACATGAGAGAATTCAGTCGGGGTTGATACATGTTAAAGGAAACATTTGGTCTTAATAGTTCTGTCAGCCTTCACAAAGATTTCCCTGACGTGTGATAAGAAGTGGGCCAACGTTGGCATAGCATCAGCCCTACACGACAACAGGATCTCTACCTTGACCGCAGTGAACACGTCATCCTGCCGTCCTAGTGTCGACGTTCCTCTCTTCCTGTGTCCTGTGCAGAGATCTGTCTGTTGACGCGGGGTAGAAGAACAGCCAGCGTCAGAGCAGACACCTACTGCCGTCTGTACTCTCTGTCTGTGGACAACTTCAACGAGGTCCTGGAAGAGTACCCCATGATGAGACGGGCCTTCGAGACCGTGGCTCTGGACCGGCTGGACCGCATAGGTAAGAGACTACATAGCACAACATGACTTTCAACTCCATATGTGTCACTGTAATTGAGCTGATCGTTACAGCCAACCATCCGCCTCTCCATTGTCAAGTCTTGTGAGGTATGAATGTATTCAAAGACGTGTTACAGTCCCCAGGTAGCACTCTGTACAAGCATTTCGCTACACTCGCATTAACATCTGCTAACCATGTGTATGTGACAAATAAAATTTGATTTGATTTACTAGATTGCCACTGGTTAAAATCCAGGATGGAACCAATGAAACGTGATGTTGAAGTAAATGGATATGGATTGGCTGAGTAAATTACAAAGTGAGTCAGCTGCCAGTCACTGTACTGTACATGGAGGTGTCTGTCCCAGAATCAAACACAGATGTGCCACAGCTGAGGAATCCTCTGGAGGGGAGCTGTTTCCAGCGAAGTGAGCAGCCAGCGAAGAGGAGAGGAGGCCGTGCAGTCAGTGTTTTTGTATGTTAGTGACCTGCTCAGGGCCAGTTGGACCAGTAGGCCAGGCAAACAGATGTGTCATATTAGCTCAGATGTCTCCACCCCACCCACGCTGGCCTCCACACATCTGGCACCGTGGGCCCTGGCTGCCAGGGAGGAGGGACGGATGGGCACCACAGAGAGAAGAGAGGAGACAACTCTCTCTATTCTACAGGATATTGTTTTATCATCTCATGTGATAATCTCTCCAGGCAGGGACAGTGATGTAAGTTAAAGAGAGGAAAACCCCATGGTGGTGGTGAAGAACTCACTATATATAGCTCACCTAGTTGACCTAGTGAAAAGTAGTGTATTTAGTTTGGTTAGTAATATAGAATTTACATAACAGACAGTGACAGATAGAATGTCCGATGCTAACAGTAAGAGAATGGATCATCTCACATCTGTTGTATTGGCCCTGAAGAACAGGGGAGGTAGGTGTTTGGATACAGTAGTTAAGTACATAGAATACTGGTTCTTTTCATTCTAGCACCACTTCAGTGACGTGTACACTGATATGACACTTCATTCAGTTCTCAGCAAGCCCAGACAAATAGAAGATTCACAATCAATGTCAGCACGCCTCGATCATAACTGAACTATCTCTGCATGCTTCATTACGGCCCTGGGTATGTCTCTAATGAAATGTTGAACAATGGCTGCAGGCAAGGGGCTCTTTGGTGAAAATGGCTGCTTTGAAGCGATGAGGGAAAGCCTCCTGCCTCCGATATCAACCTCTCCTGGTCCTGATGCCTGATGCCTTTGTGTCTGCATGTTGTGAATAGATGGTGTTCACCTTTCCCCAGCCCTCCTGCATAATGAAGTCATTCACACAGCAATGCCCTACTAATTAATTACTGTCTTAATGGACCCTGTGCAATCGGATCAGAGCTGGGCCTGCTACGGCGGCGTGCGAGCGGCATCGGGGTCAGGGCGGACCGAGAGACAGCCCCCAGCACTGCTCCCTCTAATCACAAGCATCTCATATCTGAAATGGAGAGAGATTGATCTGGGCCTAATTGCATTGACAGTAGCGAGCTGAGCGTGCGGGTACTGTACGATTTCAATCGCACCACATAGCACCAGCTTTTCAGGATTAGTCCTTTAGAACAAACAGTGAATTAACCCTGTCACTGCTGGCATGTCCATCCAAGACAGATAGGGCCAGAGTTGAATTCAACTTTTTGTTACTTAGCTTGTCTTGTCACAGAGAGCTATTTCAGGCCATCCCCATCCTGTCTCTGTAATCTGGTGAGTGGCTGACCCCTGACCCCTCCACCACTGGCCATGGAGCTCTGGCCATCCAATGACAGCGGAGGACCACTGCCCTACACTGTGAAATCACTGACGTTAGTGTGAACACTGACCAGTCCCTCATTCTTTCCATATCAGTCAGCCATGTCCCCGTTCAGAGCCGTGTTTCATCTGCATTCACTTTGCCTCTTATCTAAGGCTCCACAGTAAGAGCTAGTCAAACAAACACATACACAGCCTGCTGGAACTATCATGCTTCCTCTGTGTTATACTCCTTGGTAGGCTACGTCCTCGTTCCCCTCTCTCTCTCCGTCTCCCTCTTTCATCGAAAATTTCAGCCAGGGATTCTCTTTTCAAGCTCTGTCCTTGTGCTCGGTGCTGTTAGGGAGAAGTGCTTCAGAATGCAGCGACCGTGTGACATAGGAATCAAAGAGGAGTCTGGGAGTAGGCTGATCACAGCCATTCTGACGCCCTTTAATAGTCAATGTGCAGCCTAGGGGCTAAAACTCAGTAACACTCAGTGGCCTTTGTTGGCAAATGTGTTGCTTGTTCACAGGATCAGGGGTGATTATGATGTAGCTGGTTATTGTGCAGTAGGGCCAGTGTGTGGCTAACTGTATAGTGGAAAAATGTCTCTCTAAATCAGATGCAATTCCAGAGTGTTTAACTAACTAACTGGACGATCCAGCTAATTGTACTGTTTCTGTCTGTCCGTCTGTCTGTCTGTCTGGTCCCTCCCTCTGTCTGCCTGCCTGCCTGCCTGTCTGTCTGTCTGTCTGTCTGTCTGTCTGTCTGTCTGTCTGTCTGTCTCACAGGGAAGAAGAACTCCCTCCTGCAGCACAAGGTGCAGCACGACCTGAGCTCCGGCGTTCTCAACTACCAGGAGAACGAGATCATCCAGCAGATTGTGCAGCATGACAGAGACATGGCCACCTGCGCCCACCTCCTCCAGAACATTCCTCCGCCTCAGCCCCCGTCTCCGGGGCACACCCCCGTCATCTGGGCTCCCCTCATCCAGGCACCCCTGCAGGCTGCAGCCGCCACCACCTCTGTTGCCATCGCCTTGACGCACCACCCCCACCTTCCCCACCTCCCCGCCGCGCTCTTCCGCCCGCCGGTCACGGTCCTGGGCTCCAGGAACCTCCAGGACCCTCCCCCCGGCCGGCTGAAGAAGTTCCACACGTCGGCGCCCACCTCCTCCATGGGACCTGACTCCCCCTCCAGCACCCCATCTAAACTGCACTGCTCTGGGATGGACACAGCCCTGCTGGCCTCCTTCCGGGCCCACCACACGACTCAGGGGTCAGGGGCAGCCAGCTCCAGTCAGCAGGCGTCCAGCAGCAGTGGAACCCAGCCTGGGCCTACCGGGGCCTTTCCCTTTGGACCTTTCTCCTCCTCCGGGGGCTCTCCCTCCCACAGCACGGCACAGAGCACGGCCCAGCTACACTCACAGCCCCAGACGCAGCAGCCATTCCACTGCACCACCCCGCCTCTCGCTGCCCTCTTCCAGCAGGGAGTCATGGAGGGAGCCGTGGGGACAGGGATGGGTGGAGCAACAGGGGGAGCTACAGGTTGGTCTTCAGGAGGTGAAATAGGAGGGGTTGCTGAGGGGGCCACGGGTGGAACAATAAGAAGGGCCACTGGTTGGGGTAGACGTGGGTCTATAGAAGGATATACTACTGGAGTACATATAGGAGGAGCCACTGGGGGGTACTCAGGAGGGGCTAGTGGTGGGCACATTAGAGGAACTAGTGGAGGACATATAGGAGCTACTGGTGGAGCAATGGGAGGGGCTACAGGTGGAATGACAATTGGAGTTCTGGGTACCTCTAGTTCTGGTTGTAGTATCAGCCCCCAGTCCACTGGTTCATCCGGCAACATTAACCCCTGTCAGCTGCTCCACAGCCAGCTGCCCCCCAAGCCTCCACAGGTGGGCTCCCTGCAGCAGTTTGCAGGCGGGGGTAGGACTCCTAGTGGCTTCTACCACCTCCCCCCTCCAGGCTCCCCATCCTCCTCCTCCTCCACCCAGCAGGCCCCAGAGGGCTCCCCTTCTCCCCTGGCCCAGTTCAGCCTGGCAGGCCTCCAGCTGGTCCCTCAGCTGTCCCTGGAGAGGTCTGCCCTGGCCTCGTTGGCCCAGTACGGCTCAGCTAACGGCTCGCCCTGCTACACCCCCCTGGGGCCTAGCCCCACGGTCCAAAGCCCAGTCACAGGAAGGACTTTCCACTACAGCGACTCGTCCAGTGCCACAGGGTCCCACAGCTCTCTGCTCATGCCCCAGACCTCCCTCCCCAGCCAGCAGCACGCAGCCGGCAGTGAGTCTCTGTTGGGGCTGGGCAGCTTCTCTGAGGATATGAAACTATTGTCCTGTTCTAACATCTCCCTGCCCCAGGATGTGACCCAGGCCATGGGATACTCCTCCCTCCCACGCTCCTCACCCCCTCGCACCTCGCACCCATGCTCCTCCATGGAGCCAGGATACTGCTTCTCCTCGCCCTACACCTCCCCCATCCTAGTTCCAAAACCCTGTAGCTCGGTGCCAGGGCACATGACTCCTCCTGTCCCTGCCCAGATGTCTCCAGGACACCTGCAGCACCAGACTCAGTCCCCCGTGGCCTCCCCGGCCCTGCCGCCACGGAAAGGCTCGGCAGCCCACTCTGAACTAGAACCTGTCCGCTCCAAACTAACCTCCAATTTGTGAGATTTGATCACACCCTCCTTGGACTAGTACACAAACGATCTTCCTGTATGATGTCATTCTCTTCTAGGCTTCACTGTGTTCTAATCGTTATCATTTCCACCATCTTAATATTACTGTGATTTAAAAGATGACGCTTAACCAGGTAACTTCGAGCTCCCTAGACAACTACCCTTTCTTTGTTTTTGTTTTGTCCTTCTCCCTTTTTTATTCATACGTATATACATAGAAATATATTTAAAAGATATGCTAATCAAGGGACAGGAGGGTGTGAACAGAAAATGATATCCATTTAAGAGATGGTCATTTCTTTGTTTCTAACTATGCCAAATTCATATGATGGGGTTTGGTTTGATGGTTAGATGGACAACACAATAGTACTTTTTTGCAGGAACCTATGCACTAATACCTGCATGTATAGATGCTTTTTTTGTGTGTTTTAAAAGAACAGAATCAACCTTTTCAGTGGAAAATACATGCCTCAATAAGAGCAGACTGACTTATTTTTTCATCCCATACAGGATCACATGTTGTTGATCCTTCATCATCTATTATCAATTAGATGACTTATTTATCCACTCTATAGACTTCACGAAACCTTCCGAGGTGGAGAAGAGATTTTAGGAAACCAAAAAGACTTTCCTCTGGGGTGATCAATCTGCCTCCTCTTTGGCCTGTGTGTCATTGTTGTATTGTCGTAATATTGGGGGGTGTTGAGTGGGCTACAGGCCCTCCATCCCTGTAGTGAGACAGACATCAAGTATGATGTGTTAGTGATAGGCTTCCTGCAGTGTCCTCAACCCTGTCCTAACAAATTCACTTTGTCTTCCAAGCTCATCGTGCCGCAAATGTTTTGGATGGACAAGGACAAGTTGAGCCCTGCAATCTGTGTGCTAGTGGACAGAGTGTATGCATTTATGTGTGTCTGATAGTGACTGAGTGTGAGTGTGTGTTTGAGTGTGTGTCTGTGTGTTTAAGAGAGATAGACTCCTCTCCCTCTCTTTTCTAATGCAAGGCAAGAGCTTGCCAGACTAACCAAGGGGGGTTTTGCCTTTTCACAAAACTAGGACTACCATCCCAGCTTGTGTGTGGAGTTGTGTACCTTCAGGACTCTTCAATCTCTCAATGCTAGAAAAGACTACACTCACTAGTGCTCTCAGAGCCATCAATCACACCTACTTCTCAGTCAGATAATGTAGCAAACACACAGGAAATAGACAATTTGGACATAAGCAATTACGTTTGTTATTGTAATGATATCAGATACCTGTTGAAGTGCTGCTTGACAGAAAAGATCTTACCACTCCACATTACTACCCACAGCTGCTGTACGGTCAACGTAAACATTCTCCCACATTGAATGCCAGTGTTGAGTTGAACATGTTGAATGTATGTACATTTCATTTATTTTTGTTTAGAATAAATATGGGTTATGCCGTTTTACATCAAGGAGTGACAGACAGAAAGACGGGTCATGACAGAATAGAAATGGTAGTTGTCGACAATTTCATAGTCCTGTAAATTGAGCTTAATCCCAGCGGACAAGAATGGTTGAAATGACATAATTCCAGATAACATGACTTCATTCCAACCAGATAACCTGACGTCGTTCCAACCAGATAACCTGACGTCATTCCAACCAGATAACCTGACGTCATTCCAACCAGATAACACGACTTCATTCCATCCAGATAACACGACGTCATTCCATCCAGATAACACGACGTCATTCCATCCAGATAACACGACGTCATTCCATCCAGATAACACGACTTCATTCCATCCAGATAACACGACTTCATTCCATCCAGATAACACGACGTCATTCCATCCAGATAACACGACTTCATTCCATCCAGATAACACGACGTCATTCCATCCAGATAACACGACTTCATTCCATCCAGATAACACGACGTCATTCCATCCAGATAACACGACTTCATTCCATCCAGATAACATTCCATCCAGATAACGACTTCATTCCATCCAGATCATTCCATTCCATCCAGATAATTCCATCCTGACGATAACACGACTTCATTCCATCCAGATAACACGACTTCATTCATTCCATCCAGATAACACGACGTCATTCCATCCAGATAACACGACTTCGTCTTCCATTCCATCCAGATAATTCCATCCAGATAACACGACGACTTCATTCCATTCCATCCAGATAACATCCGATTCCTTCATTCCATCCAGATAACACGACGTCATTCCATCCAGATAACATCCAGACGTCATTCCATCCAGATAACACGACGTCATTTCCAACCAGATAACCAGATGACGTCATTCCATCCAGATAACCGGACGATCATTCCATTCCACCAGATATTCCACCAGATAACACGACTTCATTCCATTCCATTCCATCCAGATAACACGACTTCATTCCATCCAGATAACACGACTTCATTCCATCCAGATAACCATTCCATCCAGACGTCATTCCATCCAGATAAACGACTTCATTCCACGATCATTCCATAACACGACTTCACCAGATAACCAGATGACTTCATTCCATCCAGATCCATTCCATCCAGATAACACGACTTCATTCCATCCAGATAACACGACTTCATTCCATCCAGATAATTCCATCCAGATAACACGACGTCATTCCATCCAGATAACATCCTGACTTCATTCCATCCACGTCATTCCATCCAGATAACACGATAACGTCATTCCATCCAGATAACACGACGTCATTCCATCCAGTCATTCCATCCAGATAAACGACTTCATTCCATCCAGATAACACGACGTCATTCCATCCAGATTCATTCCATCCAGATAACACGACGTCATTCCATCCAGATAACACGACTTCATTCCATCCAGATTCCATCCAGATTCCATTCCAGATAACACGACGTCATTCCATCCAGATAACAGATAACGACTTCATTCCATCCAGTCATTCCATCCAGATAACACGACGTCATTCCATCCAGATAACACGACGTCATTCCATCCAGATAACACGACTTCATTCATTCCATCCAGATAACACGACTTCATTCCATCCAGATAACACGACATTCCATTCCATCCAGATAATTCCATCCAGATAACACGACTTCATTCCATCCAGATAACACGACGTCATTCCATCCAGATTCATTCCATCCAGATAATTCCATCCAGATAACACGACTTCATTCCATCATTCCATCCAGATAACACGACTTCATTCCATCCAGATAACAGATAACGACTTCATTCCATCCAGATAACACGATAACACGACGTCATTCCATCCAGATCATTCCATCCAGATAACACGACGTCATTCCATCCAGATAACACGCGTCATTCCATCCAGTCATTCCATCCAGATATTCCATCCAGATAACACGACTTCATTCCATCCAGATAACACGACGTCATTCCATCCAGATAACACGACTTCATTCCATCCAGATAACACGACGTCATTTCAAACAGATAACCTGACTTCATTCCATCCAGATAACACGACTTCATTCCATCCAGATAACACGACTTCATTCCATCCAGATCATTCCATCCAGATAACACGACTTCATTCCATCCAGATAACACGACGTCATTCCATCCAGATAACACGACGTCATTCCATCCAGATAACACGACGTCATTCCATCCAGATAACACGACTTCATTCCATCCAGATAACACCACGTCATTTCAAACAGATAACCTGACTTCATTCCATCCAGATAACACGACGTCATTCCATCCAGATAACACGACGTCATTCCATCCAGATAACACGACGTCATTCCATCCAGATAACACGACGTCATTCCATCCAGATAACACGACTTCATTCCATCCAGATAACACGACTTCATTCCATCCAGATAACACGACGTCATTCCATCCAGATAACACGACGTCATTCCATCCAGATAACCTGACGTCATTCCAACCAGATAACATGACGTCATTTCAACCAGATAACATGACGTCATTTCAACCAGATAACATGATGTAATTTCAACCAACCAGCTGTATGCCTGGCTGTATGTTCTGTATAGATAGGTAGCAGTAATCACCTCTGCCTCTCTCCACAGCCCACCATAAGGAGCAGCATGTTACCCTGGGTTCAGACAGCTGGGTACATCTCTATCTCAGCCACAACACTCTTTTTTAACACAGCCCCTGACCTCTGACACGTGTAGGCCAGCATGGTCTTGTTGACAGAAGTGCACATTGACCACACTCTAGTCTCTCATTACTACCTCCCTCAGCAGACCTGTAACAAGGGCTAATCGCACACACACACACAGGAATGCATGCACACGGATATGCACACACCCATGCACATGCATACACACACACAAGCCATGACAGTCTCCCAGTGCAAATTGCAGTGCTGAATTGAATTAATTTGAACAGGACAGTAATATTTCTATTGATTAAAAGGGCTTTTAAAAGGAGTTCTGTTCTCCCATTGGAGTGATTGCAGATCTAAAGTATTGGTTTTAAATCGTCTCTCTTTCTCTCTCTCCCTCTGTTGTTGTTGTTTTACACCTGGTCTTCGTCTGCAGCGAGGCGCTATCTATCTAGAAAGCTCTGAAATATTTATTCACTATCGGTGTCTGTCTGACATGTGGCACCTGCCTCTCTGATGGTGGGAAGCCCACAGACATCACCTCAGACAGGGAGAGAAGGAGGCGTTTATTCTCTCAGATAGAACACTCAGCAGCGTGATTGGCTGGACACAGGGAGGGAACAGGGAAGTGATCAGCTCCAGCAGGGGAATATTCATGTCTGTAGTGTGTACAGTGCAATCGTTAAAGACTGTGACTGCTGGAGCTGCTAAAACACGAAGCCAATAGACTGCCGTGGCTGTTTCACATCTGAACAAAAATACAACAAGAACCTCAACCGGTTTGTTTATTTTCCACAATATGACCTCATTAAGTCCAAGAGTTGGGAAATGTGACTACTTTGGATCGGGGTTGAGGGAGCTAGTGGTTGAGACAGAGGAGTAAATGTGAGGAGACGCTGATAGATTGAAGGAATGACGTGGTTGGACAGACGGACTGGGCGCTGACAGGTAGACAGCCAGCCCATGGGGTTCGCAGGCTAACGAGCTGCTTGTTTTCTGGGGGATGTTGAAGGCATGTCACCCTTTCCTTATGATTGTTCCGGAGCGCTCGTTTAGGTTCATGGGAGGCAGGAGGATATTGATTTGTGGGTATCTGAGGCAGCTTTTGGGTGTTGCTGAGGTAACGGTGTGTGTGCCTGTGCATTTGTACATGTGCGTGTGTGTCTGTAGGAGAGATCTCATTCCAGCGTGTTCAGCCCAGCGCCAGGGTCGATGTCTGGGAGTGGTCGGTGTCTGAAGATGGGTGGGCAGGGGAGGCACAGGTCATGGCTTAAAGAGAGATAGGAACAAGACAGTGATCGATTAGCTGGGTCTGGACCTGACCTGGAAGACCTGGGCCATTATCACAGATAAGGAGGTGCATAGTGTGTCAATCATTCCAATCTGCCGCTGTCATTCAGGGAGCTGTCAGTGTCCCGTCTGAATGTACATGTCTCTCACCTAGGCCCCACCTCCCTAACACTGAACTGTCTGGTCTTCCTTTGATGCTATTTATTCTTCAAGTGGATTATGTTGTCTTTGGCCATGTCTACACTTGACACTTACATGTGACTTCTGCTATCAGAATAGGAAGATCGCATTGAAAAGACTGGTCTAGATGCACAAAAGTCCCATTGTGGCTTGGTTGTGTTCAGATCTGGCTGACCATTTCAGGAGGGAGTCAGGGATACATTATGTGCAGATTTCTCCTCAGTCTGGACACAATCAGGCTACCGAAAGTGCATGCAGTGAGCGACGTCATCAGCACTCTGCCCACAAGTCCCCAGAAAACTGTGTTTTGGGTGCGAGAGGCCCCTTTTCATAATAATGTTGGAGGAAATACAATACCGGTCAAAGGTTTTAGAACACCTTCTCATTCCAGGGTTTTTCTTTATTTTTACTGTGTTCTACATAGTAGAATAATAGTGAAGACATCAAAACTACGAAAAAACACATATGGAATCATGTAGTAACCAAATTAGTGATAAACAAATCAAAATATATTATATATTTGAGATTCTTCAAATAGACACCCTTTGCCTTGATTTGCTTTACTCACGGGGGGGGGGGTTCAAGTAACAGACACATCTCAACATCAACTGTTCAGAGGAGACTATGTGAATCAGGCTTTCATGGTCGAATTACTGCAAAGAAACCACTACTAAAGGACCCCGATAAAAAGTAGAGACTTGCTTGGGCCAAGAAACACGAGCAATGGACATTAGATCGGTGGAAATTTGTCCTTTGGTCTGGAGTCAAAATGTGAGATTTCTGGTTCCAACCGCAGTGTGTTTGTGAGACGCACTGTGGGCGAATGGATGATCTCCGCATGTGTATTTCCCACCGTAAAGCATGGAGGAGGAGGTGTTATGGTGTGGGGGTGCTTTGCTGGTGACACTGTCTGTCAGGCACTCTTACCCAGCATGGCTACCATAGCGTTCTGCAGCGATACGCCATCCCATCTGGTTTGCACTTAGTGGGACTATCATTTGTTTTTCAACAGGACAATGACCCAACACGCCTCCAGACTGTGTAAGGGCTATTTTACCAAGAAGGAGAGTGATGGAGTGCTGCATCAGATGACCTGGACTCCACAATCCCCCGACCTCAACCAAATTGAGGGGGTTTGGGATGAGTTGGACCGGAGAGTGAAGGAAAAGCAACCAACAAATGCTCAGCATATGTGGGAACTCCTTCAAGACTGTTGTAAAAGCATTCCAGGTGAAGCTGGTTGAGAGAATGCCAAGAGTGTGCAAAGCCTTCATCAAGGCAAACAGTGGCTATTTGAAGAATCTCAAGTATAAAACATATTTTGATTTGTTTTACACTTTTTTGGTTACTACATGATTCCATATGTGTCATTTTATAGTTTTAATGTCTTCACTATTGTTATACTTTGTATAAATAGTACAGATAAAGAAAAACCCTGGAATGAGTAGGTGTTCTAAAACTTTTGACCGGTAGTGTACATACCTAGCATGTGAGGAACGTGTTTGCTGGCTTCATAAATGCTAGCCAGCTAGCTAATATAAAAAATAAAATAAAAATTGGGGGGGGCTAGAGCTATGCTAACCTGTTTGCAATCCCTTTAGCTTTGCTAGCTAGTTTGCTGGCAGAGTTTAGCTGGCTAGTTATCTACAGTAGTTGGCTACTGCCATCAATTTGTTTTGTTATTATCAGATTTAGCCTGTTCCACCATTTGCAGAATGCATACTGCATTTGAATATAGCACGGGAAAAGGGAATCCGGACACAATGTGGACACGGTGGACACATTTAAATGTAGGTGTAGACGTGTGAGGTTTTCAGACCTCCATGATCAGAATACAAAAGCTGCATGAACTGTCAAATCTAGACAGAGCCTTTGATTAATTACTGCTAATCTATTTGTAGATTTCTATAGATTGTCTTTAAGGATGTCTATGGGGAACAGAGGCAAACCAACTTTATGTCCTTGGAGATTTCAGAGCTCATCCATAAAGACCATCTATAGTAGACTATAGACTCAATTCTACAAAACAGTGAACCGTGTTTGAATTCTACATATCAGAGACTGACTCAATATACAGTAGGGTTATTTCCATTCCATTTCCCTTTTACCATCCATCCAACATGGGAAGGTTGATGTGTTGTGGAATGCCAGAGAAAGCATATGAAGGACATATCAAGGACAGTGAGAGCGTGGCAACTAAAGACTACTCAATACAAACAACCCCTCCATTCTGAATTCATTTCAGGGTAGGCAGATATAACCCTTGGATGTTGTCTTTCTGTAATTCAGTAAAAACAGACCAAACAAGTTTACTGTAGAATGGCAGGGTGGAAGTTCATTCTCCTTCCTTCTGCCTGCAGATGTATGTCATTGTGTTCACCTCTGTCCAGATCACTCCAGGGCCTTAGTGTGTTAGCATGCTCTGGTCCTATAGCACTAGCCAGGGCTGGAGAGATGGAGGAAATGGAGGGAATGGGATTCTGTGCTGTATTGCTTCATCCCGGACTCTGTCTATATGGGAGACTTGGAGAAGCTTCTCCTGGCATACCCAGCAGCATTTCCAATTCATGGCGGTCTCTGTAACACAACACATTTTGATTCCATTTGGGCCACTCCCAATTTCCGAACCTAATCTTTGCCTCCCCACTTCCCATTGTGCTGTATTACTGGGCCGTGAATGTGGGTGGGGAATCCAGTGGTGCACACTAAAATGAAATCAGCTGCAGTGATTGAGGATTAGATGTAACAGCAGCAGAATTGAACCTGCTATTTCAGAGGCTGGGGGGGGGGGGGGGGCGTTGTGTTTACTAGACGCCTTCATAACTCATTTAGAACCACAGATTCATTCTTAACCTTCAACAAACAAACCATCCCAGCCTATGTAGGCATCTGAGGCAGGGACACATGTAGCAACATATTTCAAATAGAGAAATGGCATGTGGTTAAAACTACTGTTTATGGCAGGGCCTGATGCAACTGACCTCTTTCCCCTCTACTTCTGTCAGATAGAATAACATGATAATTATGTGAGTTTAATCCCAAAGTATGCTGTTGGGAGCAGTGTTAAGGGTGCAACCCGGATATGGCCCAGTTTAGTGAGAGTGTAGCATGTGAGTGCGTCAAATCAAGGATGGGGGGAGCGCATGAGTGTGCAATTCAGAACCGCATCACCTAGCAACACAGAGGCGCCATGGGTGTTAGTCAAACAAGGCTGCTTTGGAGCAAGACCCTCCAGTCCTCCTCACTGGCTTAGGGGGGAAAGGGCATACAGTAAATGGAGTGGAGGTGAGGGCTCAGAACCAACCTGCTTCTCTCTCTTACTGTAGCTTTCGTTTTGCTGAACTATGTATATCTCACATACTCTGATGATACTTAGGATCATATGTCAATGTATATTTACGTATACAGATTTATATATTTCCATAGAACCTATTTATATTTCTGTATTTATTTTAGATTCTTAAGTGACGTCATCATCACCATGATAAAGATAAGCAATGTTCACCAAACTGTGTGTATGTACAGATTCATATCATCATTATGGTTTTTAAAAGAAACATTGTTTGCAATGTATAATCTCTTTGACTTTGGTAATGTGCAGGAGTGGGACATGACGCTCTACGGTACATCACTCTTTATCAGATGGCTTTGTTCTGTTTTGTAACCGCAGTGACAGTCCCACAGCTCTCACACAGACATCTCTGCGGAGGACAGTATTTTTGACTGCTTTGCTATTGATCAATGGATATCAATATATATTTTCTGTGTTTAAAATGGGAACCATGGGATATAGCAATAAGGGAGATGTACAGGTATGTTGTGACTGGCTGTCCACGAACAATGTGGATGATGGGGGGTGGAGCGAAGCAGAAATGGGGTTGTTGATAAGCACACATACTGGATAATATTAAAAAGGTATCGAATAAAATATAAGGAACAACTGCTTTGAGTTTTTTCCCCCGTTCATTGTTTTATTCCCACATGCCCTAACCAATACATTCACTAGTACATGTAGCCACACACATGCCCTAACCAATACATTCACTAGTACATGTAGCCACACACATGCCCTAACCAATACATTCACTAGTACATGTAGCCACACACATGCCCTAACCAATACATTCACTAGTACATGTAGCCACACACATGCCCTAACCAATACATTCACTAGTACATGTAGCCACACACATGTCCTAACCAATACATTCACTAGTACATGTAGCCACACACATGCCCTAACCAATACATTCACTAGTACATGTAGCCACACACATGCCCTAACCAATACATTCACTAGTACATGTAGCCACACACATGCCCTAACCAATACATTCACTAGTACATGTAGCCACACACATGCCCTAACCAATACATTCACTAGTACATGTAGCCACACACATGCCCTAACCAATACATTCACTAGTACATGTAGCCACACACATGCCCTAACCAATACATTCACTAGTACATGTAGCCACACACATGCCCTAACCAATACATTCACTAGTACATGTAGCCACACACATGCCCTAACCAATACATTCACTAGTACATGTAGCCACACACATGCCCTAACCAATACATTCACTAGTACATGTAGCCACACACATGCCCTAACCAATACATTCACTAGTACATGTAGCCACACACATGCCCTAACCAATACATTCACTAGTACATGTAGCCACACACATGCCCTAACCAATACATTCACTAGTACATGTAGCCACACACATGCCCTAACCAATACATTCACTAGTACAAGCCACACACATGCCCTAACCAATACATTCACTAGTACATGTAGCCACACACATGCCCTAACCAATACATTCACTAGTACATGTAGCCACACACATGCCCTAACCAATACATTCACTAGTACATGTAGCCACACACATGCCCTAACCAATACATTCACTAGTACATGTAGCCACACACATGCCCTAACCAATACATTCACTAGTACATGTAGCCACACACATGCCCTAACCAATACATTCACTAGTACATGTAGCCACACACATGCCCTAACCAATACATTCACTAGTACATGTAGCCACACACATGCCCTAACCAATACATTCACTAGTACATGTAGCCACACACATGCCCTAACCAATACATTCACTAGTACATGTAGCCACACACATGCCCTAACCAATACATTCACTAGTACATGTAGCCACACACATGCCCTAACCAATACATTCACTAGTACATGTAGCCACACACATGCCCTAACCAATACATTCACTAGTACATGTAGCCACACACATGCCCTAACCTAACCAATACATTCACTAGTACATTCACTAGTACACACACATGCCCTAACCAATACATTCACTAGTACATGTAGCCACACACATGCCCTAACCAATACATTCACTAGTACATGTAGCCACACACATGCCCTAACCAATACATTCACTAGTACATGTAGCCACACACATGCCCTAACCAATACATTCACTAGTACATGTAGCCACACACATGCCCTAACCAATACATTCACTAGTACATGTAGCCACACACATGCCCTAACCAATACATTCACTAGTACATGTAGCCACACACATGCCCTAACCAATACATTCACTAGTACATGTAGCCACACACATGCCCTAACCAATACATGCACTAGTACATGTAGCCACACAGTTCAGTACACACTCCTGCCTTTCACATGTTCTCATCACCACTCAACACCTCTCTCTCACTTTTTCCCCTCTCTATTTTACTCTCTCTCACACACATGCACACAGGCAGGCAGTGAGAAGAAGTGAGGCTCCTCAGAGTGCTATGCTGCATGGCAGACCGTAAAAGGGGGACTGTCTAACTCTGCCCCTGTGAGCACTCAGCCATCTGTTTCATTAGAATTCCCCCTTGAGGTAACCTTCCCTGGGAGGAGGGGAGAGGAGAGAGAGGGACTCATTGAAAGTGAAGGCCTTTTGTTTTAGATTGTCTCTTGTAATTATACAGAATTGTCCTCTCGTGAGGAGTGTGCAGAGATTGGCATACGGCTGCCTACTAACCCTATGTTCAGAAATGAGACAAAACTCTGCATAGCAAGCAAGCCAGCATGTGAGTAGCACTTCTCCGACGTGAGACTCTCACTCTCCGACTGTGGATATATGTGTGCCTCCACAGTGACATCCATCCCAATGCCTCATAGCCCATCATCTCGGTTTCTCCTGCCATAGTGGGATGGACAGCTAGCGCTAATGCCTTTTTGTGAAGCATCTGGGATAATCTGTTCTGGGCCTCCTTGGTTCAAACTCAACAGTAATTAATCCCACTCATTGCTCTGTGAGGCCGAGGTAGAGCGGCTGTGTGTGTGTGTGTGTGTGTGTGTGTGTGTGTGTGTCTGTTTCTCTCAAGTCTTCCCTCCTTTCCAGATGACCATTTAGACTCTCTCTCTCTATGCCGGAGCATTCTGTGGTCATGGAGGGGGCGGTAAAGCAGGCCTTGACTTTCACATAAATTCAAATGTTTTCATAGTGGCATTTCAGGGGACATGGGGATTAGAGTGGATTTCAACAAACCAGAGGGATGAAATTTAAGTATGCTAAAAGTCTAAGAGCTATGCTACAGTTCTGCTCTGGATCAAAAGGAATAACCTATCATTATAGAAATGTACATGAGCACAACAAAGATTCATCATTATACGGTTAAGAATCCTTGATGTTATGTTTGTTATCCAATATCCCCTTGTAAAAGGAGAAGACTGGCTTTGAATTGACTACTCATCCCTTCTCTGCAGATCTTCTCACGTCGTGCTGAAGCATGCTGGCCTGCCCCCTTGTTTTTTTGGCAGTCCCAGACATAGAACACTCAGTAACACACAGAAACTACAGCACATCCGTATTAGTTTGTTTTTTTCCCCCTATAAAATCCTACCGTCAAAGCCTTTTGACATCTGCCAGCATGTTCACAAATATTGTCAAAAGGCCAACTTAGCAAGGCTCCAGCCTTTGATGCGCACGGCTGAAAGTTTTTCTTTTTTTGTGTCGATGTGTTTATTTTGTGAGGTAGATCCTTAGGGTTCAGGGAAGTGTATGTATGATAAACCTTGAGATTAAGATGGCCACAGGCCACTCAACCTGATCCCCATTTTCACACAAAAAATTGTAATTTTTCCCTATACAACTTGTCAATGTTCATGGATGGGTACATGCCTGCCCTATTTAGAATTAGGAGAACGAGACAAGTGACATAACTGGACTATCTGCGAGTTGGTCCACTTTAGGGAAAAGGTCTTTACTGTTATGACGTGTGCTGCTCTGGGAATTGTGTGACATTTCGCATGAGCATTAGTTCAACATAGGAGCTGTGCCGTAACTCATAAGCTTTATTGTAGGTTAGGGTTTATTTTACTGTTGTACAGGTCATGGGTCAGTATTAGAATCATTGGAGATAACATCTCTTTGAATGTGCTTGTGCTCAATTCATCCGAGATCCCAGAAGCTACTGTATAGCACTGTCTCATGGACCATTTCAGAAATGATGTTCTGCCTTGAGCTGCATTCCCCTGAGAGATGACAACACGAGGACAAATTGCTCAAATCATTACCCTCGCGTCTGCTAACAGTCCTCACTGTCTGTTTATGAGAGCCTGCCTGCCTCACTCAGCCAGCACACAATACTACTGTAGCTTGCTAGCTCACTAATGCTAACCCCACAAAATTGGGGGGGGGGGGTACATGTACATTATCCATTTCAAATGATAGGTTTATAAAACATGTACCCGTAGGCTGCCACTCAAAAGAAGAAAACACATTAAGAAATTCAGTATAACAGGTAAGCGCTAATTTTGATGTCTTATGCTAAGCTAACATTCATGCCTTTCAACCCAGGTTTCAATACTAAACCTTCCACCCTACTAATCTAATGTCTGTTAATGCTCACTTCACATAGCCCTGCTTGCCTTTTTTCTAGGAATGCTTCAGTATAAACTCCCTGGTACTGTAACGCTAAAACTCTAGTTCTGACTGCATGTCCATTTATCCTCATATTAGCTACAGTTAATTTGTTTTACTATCTTCTTGAGCTCTGGATAATTTCCATATCATTCAGTCAACCTCTAAAATTGGCTACTTTGGAGTAAAAAAATGAAAGACTAAATTGGTTGAAGAAACATTTTCTTATTTAATTTAACTTCAATAACAATAATTATTCGTGTCTGGTGATCCCTGCACAGTGTCCTCCTCCCACCTTCCCGAGCTAAGCCCTGGGCATGGTGAGGAAGGATCTTCATACCTTCTCCCCCATGGCTCTGGAAAGATTCCTCTCTTCTGACCCTCTGTAACGGCTGTTGGTGGAAGAAGTTGAGGACCAAGGTGCAGCGTGGTACATGTTCATGTTTGTTTATTGACACTGAACACTAAATACAAAAATAACAAAGGGAATAACCGAAACAGTCCTGAAAGGTGAAAAACACTAAACAGAAATCAACTACCCACAAAACCCATGTGGGGAAAAAGCTACCTAAGTATGGTTCTCAATCAGAGAATGATAGACAGCTGCCTCTGATTGAGAACCACATGGCCAAACAAAGAAATACAAAACATAGAAAATTAACATAGAATGCCCACCCTAGTCACACCCTGGCCTAACCAAAATAGAGAATAAAAGCCTCTATTGCCAGGGCGTGACACCCTCCTCTCTCTCTCTGTTTGTGACGGAAGGGTAAATGCTACTCAACAGAAGCCCCCACTGTCCCCTGCTCCCAGCTTATCATATTAGCCCAAGCTCTTGAGCGTCTCTGTAACAGGGTCTTCCTTCAACCGAGCAGGAGAAAACAGACCTGGGTGGCTAGACGGCCATACCATAAATCATGTAGACTCAAATCATTTGAAGAAAGCGTAAATGGCCTTGGCTTGTACACCAATAGCACCTACTGTAGCAGAGCTTCTGGAACACCTGTAAAGGAGGCAGGCTTGTGTCCCTGAAATGGTGCCTTTACCCTTCCGTTACTTAAACTATTCAGGGGGAGAAAACGGCCTCTTTCTCGATCTCAACATTTGAGCCCCAGAAGGAGGAGTTTAGAGCATCTGAGGATAAGATTACCAATCACTTCTGATAGACAGAGCCCACAATTTCCATCTCTCTTTCACCGCTTATCAGTGAGAAGTGGGGGCACTGAAAACAGTGCACATTCATCACCATCACCACAGACACACATTTAAGGGGATCAGACGTTCCAAGAGAAATCAAAAGTGACAGACATGCGCAAGTGAAGAGACAGGGGTCAAGTGGGGCGAAGAGAGCTTTGAAAAGTCCCGTTGTGTATTCTTATACGGTCACCTCAAATTATTGGCACCCTTGATTAAAAAAAATGTTCGGTTTTACAAGTTAATCTCTTCATAAGAAACTGTATTGTGGCCTTCCATGGCTTCAATGCACCGAATACCACAGGTGTTGACCTTACAGTGAAATGCTTATTTACAAGGTCTTTCCCAACAATGCAAAATTATGAGAGAAAAAAAAAGATGTACAAAAGAATTATGAGAAATGAAACACAAAAGAATGAAGCTACAGTTGAAGTCAGAGTTTACATACACTTAGGTTGGAGTCATTAAAACTCGTTTTTCAATCACTTCACAAATTTCTTGTTAACAAACTATAGTTTTGGCCCCCCTCTCTTGTTCTACGTGCCTGGTGCCTCGGCTTAAGGTAGCATAATGGAACCAAGTTATACACTTACAGTAGGTCTGCAACACGAACTGACTCATCTGGAGGAGAGGATACACGTGACAAATGTTCAAAGATAAAGCCAAGGTGAACTATTGTAATCACAAAACCATGATGTCAAACAAAGAGGCACTGAGTTTGAAGGTTGGCCTTGTAATACACCCACAGGTACACCTCCAATTGACTCAAATGATGTCAATTAGCCTATTAGAAGCTTCTAAAGCCATGACATCATTTTCTGGAATTTTCCAAGCTGTTTAAAGCCACAGTCAACTTAGTGCATGTAAACTTCTGATCCACTGGAATTGTGATACAGTGAATTATAAGTGAAATAATCTGTCTGTAAACAATTGTTGTAAAAATTACTTGTGTCATGCACAAAGTAGATGTTCTAACCGACTTACCAAAACTATAGTTTGTTAACAAGAAATTTGTGGAGTGGTTGAAAAACATGTTTTAATGACTCCAACCTAAGTGTATGTAAACTTCTGACTTCAACTGTATGTGTCATAGAGACTACTTGAGTATTAGAACACTTATATAACATAATGGATCAGGTTCAATCTCCCATCAATATTTTTGAATATTGATCTCATGATAAATGCATGTGGATAATGTAGCAGTAAAAGGATTGCGTTCATCTTTATTTATAATTTAGTGTTATTTTCTCATCCATTGTTGGCCTTAATTAAGAAATATAGAAATCTAATTTCATTTGGGCCAAGCTAGGGAAGGATAGCAGGAAGAGCTAGCCGGGTAATCAAATAATTATCGTCAGTGTGCATCTAGAGGGGCTTAATTACATGTGCAGGGCTATCCGCTCATTGTGCAGAACAATTAAGGTTGTTTGAAGTGCCATCAATGACTCCCATAATTAGTTTGGTAGAAGTACCACACTCTACTGAGCAGAGCAGAGCAGCAGTTACTCTTGGAGAAGAGAAGGAGAGGAACCATTTTGTTGTCAGCCAGAGCCAGCGTCATGGATGTCACTGTAGTCTAGTTTGAAGATGACAAAGGTTAAGAGAACAGGATTCTAATATCCCATAACCCTTTGCAACGATTGGACCAGCTATGCTAGTTAGGAACAGCGCTGGTCCCAGATTTGTGATGACGTTGTCTTAACCTGTATATTTTCGACCTAGACTGTAATGCACCTCTTGACCCTGATGCTCAAATTAATAACCCAGCCAGCCATCAGGATAGAGAAGAAAAACATGCTATTTATGTTGTGAATCCCAATGCCATAGAGAATTTGATGGGTATTAAAAAAACAGAAAGTAAACCTAAAGGCCTCATTAACTTAATCCGCATGGGTCAGAGATCAATTTATTCTGCTCCATTCATCCTATAAACAAACAAACATCATCCATCCATCCGAGAGGAGGTGAACCGACCGACCGTGACATTGATGTTGGGAAATCTTTCCTCTTTTTGATGTGCTCTGAAATGTGTAGCCATAATGTACTTCGTTAACCCAGTCCCACAACATAAACAGACACAGACGCCAGAGTGGATGTGATGCGGTGCATGTGAATATATGTAGCCTGAGGGAAAGTTTCTGTTCAACGTCATCTCATGTTATATGCCATGTTATATTATGTCAGAGAGCCTAGAAGGGCTCAAATCAAATTACCTTGAATTGTCTGAGATTTTGTTAGGAGTGACTGAAGCCCCAGAAACACTTACCGAGAGATGGAGGAGAGAAGAGAGGTGGGGAGGTGAAGGAGGGAGCCTGCTGTTCCTGAGGTGGTCACAGAAGAGACAAAAGATGTCTTTACTGACACTGCATATATTCTCTCCCAACTGTCGATACTCATAGGAGTCCAAAATAGAATAGAAAATAGACAGGGAAGTTAAACAGGAGACCTTTCAACATGAACAGGCTGTGGAGGAGAAGAGACAGAGGGATGATGAAAGATACAAAATGGATACGGCAAGAAGAGAAAGAGGAGAGATGGTTGAGAGAGAGGGAAGAGACCTTGAGCTATAGTGTAACAAGGCAACAGTAAACATGTCGTCCCCCATGAAGGGTGCAGCACCCCCACCCCCTTGGGCCAATTGAGATTTTGCATTTGACTAACAAAATTCAGTTAATCACTATAGCCCCCGCCTAAGACCAATCAGTTTAATTTTGTATATGCTGGATCTCTATGGTTTCATCAAAATCGACTAAGTGCTGTCAAAGATATTTGCGTGTGACTAACAAACATATGAACAAATGTACAGACAGATCCACAGTCCCATCCCCGATTTCATTGCGGGGGACAATTAAGTGCAAGGTAGTGACTATACATTGTCTAAATTATGCTATACTAGCTACTGATTGGCATTCATTTTATTGACCTAGCCTGGGCCTCTGGCCTCTGCTGCAAAGGGCATTTTGAAATGGGTTAATATGCCATAACCAAACAATAGTAAATATATAGGGCGTTATCAATAAAACGTCACAAGAAGGTGCAGACCGGGCCTCCCGAGTGGCACAGCGGTCTAAGGTACTGCATCGCAGTGCTAGAGGCATCATTACAGATCCTGGTTCGATCCCGGGCCTGTGTCGCAGCCGACCGAGAACCGGAGGACCATGAGGCGGAGCACAATTGGCCCAGCATCGTCCGGGTTAGGGCAATGTTTGGCTGGCTGGGATGTCCTTGTCCCATCGCGCTCTAGCGACTACCGGCGCATGCATGCTGACTTCGGTCGCCTGCTGTATGGTGTTTCCTGCGACACATTGGTGCGGCTGGCTTCCGGGTTAAGTGATCAGTGTGTCAAGAAGCAGTGCGGCTTGGCAGGGGTGGTGATTCGGAGGATGCATGGCTCTCCGCCTTTGCCTCTCCCGAGTCCGTACGGGAGTTGCAGCGATGGGACAAGACTGGAACTACCAAATGGATTTCACAAAATTGGGGAGAAAAAAAGGGGTAAAAAAGTGCAGAGTGTTTGTTTTGCCTGCTGGGGGGCAAGGAGTCCTCCGCTACGCTAAATCCAGTGGCAACTACGTGCCGTTTTCAAGGGATTGTTAAATAAATGTTATAACTATTTGTTTTTAATATCATCACCTCTTGAAGAGCATAGTCCGAAGAACATTTTTCCACATTTAGCTATATCATCAGAGTTATACAGCAAATAACGGGATGCTTTACATTATCAGTAAATATCAATTTATCATGTATTTTCAGATACGTGAGGGTAGCCTATCCATTTGGCATAAAGCTAGCTAGCTAAGCAAACAACATGTGTCATTTAGCTAGCAACCTAAGCAAACAACATGTCATTTAGTTAGCAACCTAAGCAAACAACATGTCATTTAGCTAGCAACCTAAGCAAACAACATGTGTCATGTAGCTAGCAACCTAAGCAAACAACATGTGTCATGTAGCTAGCAACCTAAGCAAACAACATGTCATTTAGCTAGCAACCTAAGCAAAAAACATGTCATTTAGCTAGCAACCTAAGCTAACAACATGTGTCATTTAGCTAGCAACCTAAGCAAACAACATGTCATTTAGCTAGCAACCTAAGCAAACAACACGTGTCATGTAGCTAGCAACCTAAGCAAACAACATGTCATTTAGCTAGCAACCTAAGCAAACAACATGTGTCATGTAGCTTGCTTTATCAGAGATGATGCTTTTGGAAATAGCTTGACATCGGCAAATCCTCATCCTGGTAAAGTTGTCAGTCGTACTACTGTCATCACCACTATAGATGGCAATCAAATCAAACAATATTTGGATATAGAGCCATATAGTTTATCCTCTGAAAGTTAGCTTGTTAACTAGCCAAAGAAAAGCACATTTTTTGTCCATTTAAAATAACATCAAATTGATCAGAAATACAGTGTAGACATTGTTAATGTTTTAAATGACTACTGTGGCTGGAAATGGCTGATTATTTATGGAATATCTACATAGGCATACAGAGGCCCGTTATCAGCAACCATCACTCCTGTGTTCCTGATGGCACGTTGTGTTAGCTTATCCAAGTTTATCATTTTAAAAGGCTAATTGATCATTAGAAAAATCGTTTTGCAATTATATTAGCACAGCTGAACACTGTTGTTCTGATTAAAGAAGCAATAAAACTGGCCTTCTTTAGACTAGTTGAGTATCTGGAGCATCAGCATTTGTGGGTTCGATTACAGGTTCAAAATGGCCAGAAACAAAGAACATTCTTCTGAAACTCATCAGTCTATTCTTGTTCTGAGAAATGAAGGCTATTCCATGGGAGAAATTGCCAAGAAACTGAAGATCTCTTCCAACACTGTGTACTACTCCCTTTACAGAACAGTGCAAACTGTCTCTATCCAGAATAGAAAGAGGAGTGGGAGGCCCCGGTGCACAACTGAGCAAGAGGACAAGTACATTACAGTGTCTAGTTTGAGAAACAGACGCCTCACAAGTGCTCAACTGGCAGCTTCATTAAATAGTACCCGCAAAACACCAGTCTCAACGTCAACAGTGAAGATGCGACTCCGGGATGCTGGCCTTCTAAGCATAGGTCCTCTGTCCAGTGTCTGTTTTCTTTTGCCCATCTTAATCTTTTATTTTTATTGGCCAGTCTGAGATATGGCTTTTTCTTTGCAACTCTAACAATTATTCGCCTACCTCCTCATGCCTTTTGCACACAATGTATATAGACTCCCCTTTTTTTCTACTGTGTTATTGACTTGTTAATTGTTTACTCCATGTGTAACTCTGTGTTGTCTGTTCACACTGTTATGCTTTATCTTGGCCGTTGCAAATGAGAACTTGTTCTCAACTAGCTTACCTGGTTAAATAAAGGTGAAATAAAAAACTCTTTTTTAGAGAGAAAATCTTTTCATCACCATTGCATCATCTCCATTTTGAAGTAGTTCATTTTTTCTTCTAATATGAGTTGGTAAACAAACTGTATGAGTTGGTAAACAAACTGGTGCATACTGCCACCTGGAGTGTGTTGTTTGAAAAGGTAAAAGTCAAGGTTGGCAATTTACTGCCACCTGCAGTTATGTCATGTTTGCTCACGAGTATAATTAATTGGCTCATCTCCCCTGATGACCTAGATGGAATTATGTGATCTTTCCTTAACCCATAGGAAGTCTCACCCAGTGAAAGTCCCAAATGACGCTGCCCATGCTAAAACTGGCATTTGGGCACTAGAGTCCTCTGTCTATCTCTATGGGGAGATGGCCTTGATGGGATATCTTTAATCATGCTGTCTTCATGTGCTCGTAGAAAATAGGAAACTGGAAACGGCTAGCTACAAGCATTTCGCTACACCCGCAATAACATCTGCTAAACACCTGTATGTGACCAATAAAATTTGATTTGATTTGATAAGCTTGCTAACAATGTTAAGAATAAAGTTAGCTAGCTTGCTTAACATTGAGAATATGGTCAGACCTGCTACATAATCCACATTGATAAGGTTGTAATTGTCAATAACAAATGTGTTATCTTTTGGCTGAAAAGGTAAAAGGTCAGTGGTGAAACTCGGCAACTCGGGGTCATTCAAGCCTCATGTGGGTGCTAGCAAGCTAGCTGGTATGCTAGGTAGTGCAGCTGTAGGTATCAACAGCCAATCCAGTAGAGGCTGGAAGCTATGGAAAGCTTTGATTTGTCACTTGCGCCACGATATTGCAGACAATTTGCATAAAGTACAGCTTTCCCTAACTTTAGTCCCACCCTGTTCAGCTCCCTCGCCCGTGCTCGCATTGCTAATCGGTCCCCTGCCCACTCAGTTTCTCTTCGCTTTACTTCCATTGAAAATTAATGGCACCGCGTGATGCTGCTGTATAGTCAACATCCCCTATGAGTTCGCCCACCCCAGTGTGCCACAACCCAATTCCTTGCCTTGAAGCTGATTGATCCGGGGATAAATTGTGAGCTCTCACTTTCACATCTGGGTTACAAGCTTTGCCTCTTCCTCGCTGGTTGATTAACAGTATGTTCACCCTGAAATGAGCTGGCCAGACCCAGGGATGAACCATTAACATTAGAGCATGTATTGCATTGAAATATGAAGATCCTCATTTGCAGAAAATAGTTCAACTATTCTTAGAACTAATATATTCCAAGCTTCCTTTGATGTTACTACTGCTGGTGTTTCTGATGGGTTTCAGGGGTTGGCTTTGTTTGCAATACTCATACAGTAGCATTTATGTTAAACCACACATCTCACGGTATGATGTCTTACTGTACCAAGACCCCCAGAGCAATATGAACTGGGTGAGAGGGCAGGGAGAGAGTATCAGAACAAAAGGACACAGAAAATAGAGCAGAGGGGATCTAGGGAGAGAGAGCAAGGTTGAAGGATTGCGAGGGGAAGTTTGTGGGAGAATATGAATATGAGAGAGAGCTAGAGAGAGACGAGGAGAGAGAGAGAGACGTGGAAGAGAGAGAGATGGAGGGAGAGGCTGTGTTTTTGAGCATCCAGTTCTGGTTGTTATTATCCTGCCCCAGCCGTTGGGATTTAAAGGGAGACTGTGTAAAACTCTGAATATTTCATGATTGTTATGAGTCAACTACACAGGGATTCAGATAATTAATGCACATCCTATTTGTTTCATTTTCTTGAAAGAGAAGGCAATGTTTCTGGGTCTGTTGAGGAATCTGGGTTCCATGTCTGTTTCCCCATTCATGTGGTTGTTTCTTTTTTGATTTACATATTCAAGGGACCTCTTTCATTTGAAGTGTGATATACCTCTGGTACTTTGGTGACTGGATTTAAAGAGTTTACACTGTATATTCATACAGTATAAGAAGCAAACATAAACCAGTTGAGAAGACCTTTCCACTCATAGCCACTGTCATCCCATATACTGGTTGAAAATCGCAGATTTAGTCATTAATAAGCACCTAAATTGGGACACAGTGGCTGTACAGTAATATGCTATACATGATGTCAGAGTTCAGGTTCTCCATTTAACAGTGCTATATGGGTTTTGACTGACGGCCGTTATAAACGTGAGCAACGCACGCAACAATATGCCCCTATCCCTCCAGCTAATTGGGCTACTTTTGCACATTTGTTGTTGTTTGAGTGAGGGAAATGCTGTTAATTGAGAGGAATCGATATGTTCGTAAAGATGAGACGTTGAGAATGATAATAAATATACCGTTTTGATGTCACACAAGAAAAGCACACACCCATGAGTCCAAATGTGCACTTCACATGTCCATATCTGAAAACTCACGTCATTTACATTATCAACGTTTATGATCATTATGTTTGATCCACAGTTACAGGATGACATGCGTTATACCCTGGGTTGTCCTGAACAGAATGAGCCTATGCTTGTGGTATTGTGAAGAAAATGAGCCACATAACACACACCTAAATGCACCCATGACTCCATTCTATGTGCGCCAAAGTTACAATCTGTCTGAAGGGCCTTTTGAAAGCCTTATACTGTCAGATCGCATTTGACAACTTAGCTAGTCATGTTGGCAATAGAATAAACTTTCAAACGATGCCCACCTAACCCAGATGGCGATTTATAATGGAACAACAGTACTTGTGTGATGGGCTGTGTTCCAAACAAAAACCACAAACATTTACATTAAACCCGATTCATAGAGGCCAATTTCCATGAGCGTAACGGGTTAAGATCCCAAACACATGGAAAACAAACAGGAAAACGCTGCACAATGCTGCTCGTGCTCCCAGGTGATTTTATTCACACCAACGTTTGGACCCTTAGGTCTTCATCAGGCATCCACCACGCTGTTATAGTCAAATCACCTGGGAGCACGAGCAGCAGCGTGTCCTTTTCCTTCCTGTTTTCCAGGAGTTGGCAACTCCAGCACCTACGGAAAGTACCTGGATGTTCTTCAGCTTTTGTTCAGATCCCAAACACACATTTCTGGCCAAGATGTTATAATAACACATGGAGGATTTGTTTTGGTGCATTTGAGCTTCAGTCATGAATTCCACTGATTGTCTTTTATTATTTCTGTTTGGCACATTTTGCATGATATCTCTCTGGCTTGGCCCACTTTGTTGAGGGACGGTAGCTTTGTAAGACGGCATGACTAATTTACTATGTCCAATCAGAGTGTGGAGCTAACGTCATCAAATTACCCAGGCCGCCACTGAGTGAGACAGCGAACGATTTCAATAATTCCCACATAAAACACAGCTCACACTTCTGGGGAGCTACACTGGAGCAGACTCCAGTTTCTAATCCCTGCCACAGCTCAGTTGGCAAAAGGAGAGAATTGGTTTTTCCTGTTTTTATCTTGGTCCACAGTTAGTGGGCTCAGGCATTCCATTACAGGCTCCTCTGTGTCCTCGCCATCTCCCTCCCCCTCTCTTCTCTCGCTGGTGCTCTCAGCGACACCTCTCCCTCCACCAGCCTCCAAAGCCTTAACCGACTATGACTGTGGACAAGCATACAGTTAATAAAACTTCCAGCCAGCGGAAAGTGTGTGTGTGTGTGTGTGTGTGTGTGTGTGTGTGTGTGTGTGTGTGTGTGTGTGTGTGTGTGTGTGTGTGTGTGTGTGTGTGTGTGTGTGTGTGTGTGTGTGTGTGTGTGTGTGTGTGTGTGTGTGTGTGTGTGTGTGTGTGTGTGTGTGTGTGTGTGTGTGTGTGTGTGTGTGTGTGTGTGTGTGTGTGTGTGTGTGTGTGTGTGTGTGTGTGTGTGTGTGTGTGTGTGTGTGTGTGTGTGTGTGTGTGTGTGTGTGTGTGTGTGTGTGTGTGTGTGTGTGTGTGTGTGTGTGTGTGTGTGTGTGTGTGTGTGTGTGTGTGTGTGTGTGTGTGTGTGTGTGTGTGTGTGTGTGTGTGTGTGTGTGTGTGTGTGTGTGTGTGTGTGTGTGTGTGTGTGTGTGTGTGTGTGTGTGTGTGTGTGTGTGTGTGTGTGTGTGTGTGTGTGTGTGTGTGTGTGTGTGTGTGTGTGTGTGTGTGTGTGTGTGTGTGTGTGTGTGTGTGTGTGTGTGTGTGTGTGTGTGTGTGTGTGTGTGTGTGTGTGTGTGTGTGTGTGTGTGTGTGTGTGTGTGTGTGTGTGTGTGTGTGTGTGTGTGTGTGTGTGTGTGTGTGTGTGTGTGTGTGTGTGTGTGTGTGTGTGTGTGTGTGTGTGTGTGTGTGTGTGTGTGTGTGTGTGTGTGTGTGTGTGTGTGTGTGTGTGTGTGTGTGTGTGTGTGTGTGTGTGTGTGTGTGTGTGTGTGTGTGTGTGTGTGTGTGTGTGTGTGTGTGTGTGTGTGTGTGTGTGTGTGTGTGTGTGTGTGTGTGTGTGTGTGTGTGTGTGTGTGTGTGTGTGTGTGTGTGTGTGTGTGTGTGTGTGTGTGTGTGTGTGTGTGTGTGTGTGTGTGTGTGTGTGTGTGTGTGTGTGTGTGTGTGTGTGTGTGTGTGTGTGTGTGTGTGTGTGTGTGTGTGTGTGTGTGTGTGTGTGTGTGTGTGTGTGTGTGTGTGTGTGTGTGTGTGTGTGTGTGTGTGTGTGTGTGTGTGTGTGTGTGTGTGTGTGTGTGTGTGTGTGTGTGTGTGTGTGTGTGTGTGTGTGTGTGTGTGTGTGTGTGTGTGTGTGTGTGTGTGTGTGTGTGTGTGTGTGTGTGTGTGTGTGTGTGTGTGTGTGTGTGTGTGTGTGTGTGTGTGTGTGTGTGTGTGTGTGTGTGTGTGTGTGTGTGTGTGTGTGTGTGTGTGTGTGTGTGTGTGTGTGTGTGTGTGTGTGTGTGTGTGTGTGTGTGTGTGTGTGTGTGTGTGTGTGTGTGTGTGTGTGTGTGTGTGTGTGTGTGTGTGTGTGTGTGTGTGTGTGCGCCAAACCCAGAGGCAGACGCTTCATATCTGACACTGATAACAGATGGGGGGGATGATGGATTTTTTCAGACCTCCCTCCAAGTCTCTTCCATGTCAGTAGAACATGTACAGTAAACATCCTTCCATCACAACAATCAATCATTAAAACTGTGCAAGTAAATAACCCACAATGAGTGTGGAGCTAAAGGATGATTATAGAGCTCTATAAAGCATGAACTTATTTTGAGTATGGATGTTCTTATAAGGGCACAAGGTGAGACCAAAACGCAGACACAGGAGGAAGATGGTTGAGCTCCAATATTTATTACACCAACAAAAGGGGTAGGCAAAGGCAGGTCGGGGACAGGTGAGAGTTCATAAACCAGGTCAGAGTCCAAACAGTACCAGACAATAGGCAGTCTCGTGGTCAGGCAGGGGTCAGAAACCAGATCCGAGTCCAAAACAGTACAAGGGGATAGGCAGGCTGGTAGTCAGAACAATCAGAGTGGTGAGGCAGGTGGGTTCGGAGTCAGGACAGGCAAGGGTCGAAACCAGGAGGACTAGAAACAAACAGGGGCTGGGAAAGATAGGAGCAAGGAAAACCACTGGTTGACTTGACAAACAAGACAAACTGGCACAGAGAGACAGGAAACACGGGGATATATACACTGGGGATTATAAGCGACACCTGGAGGGGGTGGAGACAATCACAAGGACAGGAAAACCAGATCAGGGTGTGACAGTTCTGTGCCATGGGTGAGGTGCTGGGTCAGTGTTTTACTTGCGGGTACATGAAGCGCAGGTAGGGAGGCAGGCAGCTCTCTCTCTTTGCTGTCAGAGGTGTACTGAGCTATGACACACACTCAGGGCCACACTCTTCCTCCCATGGCGCCCCTCCGCCAAGGGACGGCAGATCAAAATATTGCAGGCCATAACAGGCAATTAAACACAAACACAGCTAAGTGTGGAGACTGCTTTATGGTTTTCACTCCCACGGATGGGTTCAGATGAGTGGGCAGAGCAGGAGGGCTCCAGGAAGGGTGCTGACATGTCCAACACAACACCTCTAAACACCCCTCTGGACCTTCAAGGGGTTATGGATCTATCGCGAAATGGATGTTTCCCAAGCACCGGAGGACATTACTATCAACTAGTTGATAGCGGTTGACATTAGTCTTGTCTCTTGGCACATTATCAGCTGGTTGGTAGATTACTGTTTGATATGTTCACATCAACTGGTTGATAGGTCAACATACTGGAAGCTCCCAAAGCTGAAGAGGACATTGTTATCAACCGGTTGATAGGAGTTGGTATTTGCTCTTGTGCCTTCTTGGCTCTCATCATGTCTGACACTCCCTACTCAGTGGGAGCCGAGTGATGGACTCGGTATATATCTCCTTACACAATCTGTACTCAGTCAGTCTGCAGATACTACTGTCTCCACTGTGCACTGGGATAGTTTTTATGGATGGGCTCAAATTGTGTACTGTGTGTGTTTCAGTGTGTGTCTACCTTCAGTGGCACAGACAACAGTTTCTCGGAGTAGGACAGGCTCCATTTAATGACACAGACAGATGCTAGCTGCATCAGTGCTTTGTTAACATTTACTACAGGCTGGAACAAAACGGGACAGATAATAAACCACAGTATCACATTTCCACGTCTCTGAGGGAGATGAGAAGCACCTCTAACCTCAACACAGTGAACCTTTAGCACCTATCACTCCTGCAGAGTCTGGAATCTTTCTTCCTGTCTCCTGCTATGATGTGAGTGCTGTTATCAGCTGCTGCTGGTGGAAGGACATCCACATCACACCAAATCACATCAGGAGAGTGACACCTGACACGACTCCTCCTGGCCTGCCATGGATCATGTGCATTTGAGTGAAAACCATATAGGAGTGTCTGCAAGGGCGGGGACCACAGACGAAAGTAGCGGAGGAGACTGGTGGGAGGAGCTGAGATTTAGCTATAGGAGGACGGGCTCGTTGGAATGATATCAAACGCATCAAACCTATGGAAACCGCACGTTATCCACGGCCAGGAAGAGCCGTATCAGGTGTCCTGATGTGATGTGGTTGTCTTTCTACCCCCCCCCTCTCTCTCTGAACAGTAAACATTACAAACATTACAAAGTTTCAAAGGAATAGACACATTTCAAATGCCATATTATGTCTATGTACAGTGTTATAATGATGTGTAAATAGTTAAAGGTCAAAAGGGAAAATAAATCAACACAAATATGGGTTGTATTTACAATGGTGTTTGTTCTTCACTGGTTGCCCTTTTCTTGTGGCAACAGATCACAAATCTTGCTGCTGTGATGGCACACTGTGGTATTTCACCCAATATGGAAGTTTATCAAAATGTAATTTGTTTTGGAATTATTTGTGGGCCTATGTAATCTGAAGGAAATATATGTCTTTAATATGGTCATACATTTGGCAGGAGGTTGGGAAGTGCAGCTCAGTTTCCACCTAATTTTGTGGGCAGTGAGCACATAGCCTGTCTTCTCTTGAGAGCCATGTCTGCCTACGGCGGCTTTTCTCAATAGCAAGGCCATGCTCACTGAGTCTGTACATAATAAAAGTTTTCCTTAAGTTTGGGTTAGTCACAGTGGTCAGGTATACTGACACTGTGTACTCTCTGTTTAGGGCCAAAATGCATTTCAGTTTGCTCTGTTTTTTTGGTAATTTCCTTCCAATGTGTCAAGTAATTATCTTTTAGTTTTCTCATGATTTGTTTGGTCTAATTGTGTTGCTGTTGCTGTTGCTGTCCTGGGGCTCTGTGGGGTCTGTTTGTGAACAGAGCCCCTGGATCAGCTTGCTTAGGGGACTCTTCTCCAGGTTAATCTCTCTGTAGGTGATGGCTTTGTTATTGAAGTTTTGGGAATCACTTCCTCTTAGGTGGTTGTAGAATTGAATGCCTCTTTTCTGGATTTTGATAATTAGTGGTTATCGGCCTAATTCTGCTCTGCATGCATTATTTGGTGTTTTTCATTGTACACGGAGAATTCTGCATCCAGAGTCTCAATTTGGTGTTTGACACATTTTGTGAATTCTTGATTGGTGAGTCGATCCCAGACGTCACAAACATCAAGTGCAATGGGTTCTATAACTGATTCAAGTATTTTTTTTGCCAGATCATAATTGGGATGTTGAATGTTATGTTCCTTTTGATGGCGTATAAGGCCGTTCTTGCCTGGTCTCTCAGATCGTTCACAGCTTTGTGGAAGTTACCTGTGGTGCTGATGTTTTGGCCTGAGGTAGGTTTATTTTTTTGTGTGCTCTAGGGCAACGGTGTCTAGATGAAATCTGTATTTGTGGTCCTGGCAACTGGACCTTTTGTGGAACACCATTATTTTTGTCTTACTGAGATTTACTGTCAGGGCCCAGGTCTGACAGAATCTGTGTAGATTATCTAGGTGCTGCTGTATGTCCTCCTTGATTGGTGACAGAAGCATCAGATCATCAGCAAACAGTAGACATTTGACTTCAGATTCTAGTAGGGTGCTGCAGACTATTCTAGTGCCCTCACCAATTTGTTGATATATACTGTATGTTGAAGAGGGTGGTGCTCAAGCCACATCCCCCACGGCCCTGTGGAAAGCAATATGTGTGTTTTTACATTTTTTACCCCCTTTTTCTCCCCAATTTCAATCGCCTCATCGCTGTAACTCCCCAACGTGCTCGGGAATGGAAGGTCAAGTGATGCGTCCTCCGAAACAGGCCCGCCAAACTTCGCTTCTTAACACCCGACCGCATAATGTGTTGGAGGAAACACCGTTCACCTGATGACCGAGGTCAGCCTGCAGGCGCCCGGCCTACCACAAGGAGTTGCTAGAGTGCGATTAGCCAAGTTAAGCCCCCCCGGCCAATCCTTCCCCTAACCCGGACAATGCTGGGCCAAGTGTGCGCCGCGCTATAGGACTCCCGATCACGGCAGGTTGTGATACAGCCTAGGATCAAACCCAGGCCTCTAGCACTGCGATGCAGTGACTTAGACTGCTGTGCCACCCAGGAGGCCGAAATGTGTGTTTTTTGCCCATTTGAACTGCATAGTTGTTGTTTATGTACATGGATTTTATAATGTCTTATGTTTTTCCCTCAACACCGCTTTCCATCAATTTGTATAGCAGACTCTCATGCCAAATTGAGTCAAAAGCTATTTTGAAATCAACAAATCATGAGAACACTTTTCCTTTGTTTTGGTTTGTTTGTTTGTCAATTATGGTGTGCAGGGTGAATACATTGTCCTTCTCTCTCTCTCTATGGCTGGCTGTACCTTTTCTTTCCCTGCTGACTGAAGGGCTGCTAAGTGAGCTACGGTATAGTCTCATCCAATGGTATGTGCTGCAGACACAGATAGGACTCCCAAAGGGTTGGCACAATGCAGAAGGTCAAAGACTGTCATTACAGCCTTCTAGCTCGTCTCTTCCTCAGCTCTATCCTTCTGCTCTATCACACTTTTTTTAATGGAAAGAAAAAAACTGCAGCCCCCAGTCGTCAGTACATCCCGTTCCATTGACAAAATTACGTATTGGTCCCATGCCCACTTTGCTCTCCCCCCACATTCATCAAGCTCTCCTCCCAGCCTCCCTCAAACTCCCCTGTCCTCGGCACCTCCTCTCCTCACCCCTCCTCCCTCTGCAGTGACCTTGAGTTACAGATGGAGGGATGGTGGCTCCTTTAATACAGTGATACTAGTCCCCCCAAATACACCCAGCTCTAGATACACAGTATATTTCACTTATGGACAGCTGTGTCTAAGAGGAAATAGAAACCCTCTAAATCAAAACAGGATTATACAGTCTCTCCCTGCATGGACATTTGTATTTCCCATTAAGCTCAAGTCAGAGATGAAATGTTGTTTTGTAGGATGAAATGCACAGCTATTGCAGCTCCATAAGTAGGGCACTTCTACTGACAGCTGAAAGCTAAGATGAAGTGATGTGACGGAGTGCAAAGACAAAAGTGTCTGTTGTGATCAGCCACCTTCACACAACAACAACAACAACATGGCTCCATGGAAACCAACCACGGTGACATCTCTGATAGCCACCCAGTCCCCAACACTCCCCCAGCTCTGTCAGTGACAAAGCCAGGGACACAGTCAGACAGAGATGATGCATGACATTTTAATCAAATAAGCACTCAGTGAGAAGTGATAGGAATTGAAGGCAATCGTCCTGGCCGTGGTGAATTAATGAAGCCCCCGCCTGGCTTCCTGCATGCCAACGTCCTGGCCGTGGTGAATTAATGAAGCCCCCGCCTGGCTTCCTGTATGACAACGTCCTGGCCGTGGTGAATTAATGAAGCCCCCGCCTGGCTTCCTGCATGCCAACGTCCTGGCCGTGGTGAATTAATGAAGCCCCCGCCTGGCTTCCTGCATGCCAACGTCCTGGCCGTGGTGAATTAATGAAGCCCCGCCTGGCTTCCTGCATGCCAACGTCCTGGCCGTGGTGAATTAATGAAGCCCCGCCTGGCTTCCTGCATGCCAACGTCCTGGCCGTGGTGAATTAATGAAGCCCCGCCTGGCTTCCTGCATGCCAACGTCCTGACCGTGGTGAATTAATGAAGCCCCCGCCTGGCTTCCTGCATGCCAACGTCCTGGCCGTGGTGAATTAATGAAGCCCCCGCCTGGCTTCCTGCATGCCAACGTCCTGGCCGTGGTGAATTAATGAAGCCCCCGCCTGGCTTCCTGCATGCCAACGTCCTGGCCGTGGTGAATTAATGAAGCCCCCTGCCTGGCTTCCTGCATGCCAACGTCCTGGCCGTGGTGAATTAATGAAGCCCCCGCCTGGCTTCCTGCATGCCAACGTCCTGACTCGGCTCATCTCATCAACAGTCTCTTTACTGTATGACGTCTTCCAATCTCAAACGCAATCCCCCCAGGGCCCCTGGTCCCATCCCACACTATGCCAACCCTCCTGTCCTTCAGCACATCTCTGTCAGATCTGTGAGCCTGCCTGATTCAGAGGCACACATGCCCTCTTCTTGACCTTGAGGACCATGCTGGAAACAGAGAAAGATGTCTTAATGAGTCTTAGCAAAGAAAGTTTGACTTTTCATTCCCTCTAATGGCTGGCAGTGTCACTGCTTGGAGGGAGAAAGTTGGGTCCCAGTACCTGGCTTCTTCTCTGCGCCAGCCCTGTCCAGAACTTCCACAGCAGACCACCTGAGGCTCTAGGTTCTTTCTCTTGTCCTATCAGCTGGCACTGCCACAGTGCCACCAGGCCCAATCCTCCCCTCCATACCTCCAACACCCAGACGGACCAGTTCTCTCAGGTACGGCCCTGACTAACACTCACTCCTCCTGCTTCTCTCCCTCTCTCTCTTTCTCTCCCTACCCACCAGGCAGTAACATCACTATATGCACCTTTCCTGCTGCACACAAAATGTACACAAAAAAAGTGTAACATTTCACCCAAGGCGGAGATGGACATTCCCATGGCAACTAGGTCCTGTTGTATAGGCAGCGAGATTAGGCCAAGCCTGATACCATTTGCATACAAATTGCCCAGCTGGTACCTTGTCGTTATGACAACGGCACACAGCTCCCAGAATGCCTGTGGAAGTGAGACACAAAGGCAAAGCAGCAGACCAGCAAAGTAAGAGTCATTGATAAAAAAATAAAATCACAATGAGAATTGTTTGCCGACAATGTTCTCCTGCAATCTTCAGGTATCTGTTTGAAATTTAATTAAGATAGAGGAAGAAAGTACACTATGTAATGAATATGTGGAAAAAATATATAGATATATAGATATATATTTATTTTGGGAGTTATTGGGACATATACTTATCATATAAAAAGTGATAATAGTCATAAATATATCAACCTGAAACAATGGTATAAGTTGCACAACAATTAGAAAACAAAATAAATGTATGTTTCTCTCTAATCAAGATGGTATGGCCATTTCCAAAAATGTCAACAATTGTATTTTTGCTTGACACTTGTTTGATACCTGATGATGCTTTTATAACGTGACACACAACAATAATCCATTTGAAATTCTCCGAGTTTTGCAGGATCCCTGAACTACACTTACAACATGTTGCCATCTAGTGGTCGGTTCTGGTAATGAATCTTACACAATAACAAGCCTCCTAACTGCTTAATATTTAGCCCAAGGGCAACAGAGCTCTCTCGTTTCCATTGTCATCATAGCTCAGTGTATTGACCAGCAGCTAAACAGCTGTGCTTGGATGTACTATGTTTTCCTATGGGAGCTTGTGAACATTGCATAGCCTACTTGTTCACTCCAGTGGTCCCAGTGGGGTCCATTTTAACCATTGGCCTGTGCTGCTGTCAAGCCCTTGCAGGCTAATCAACGCCTCCCTAGTGGGGAACAAAACAGTCCCCTACCTCCTTCCTAATAGTTCCAGCTTCCCCGGGTTGACCTGCAGCGTTTTGGGACAGTAATTACGCGAGGGCAAGGTGAATTATGTCTGTACACATTAAACAGTCTAGTTCCCCATGATGCTAATGTTGCTGAAGAATCCCATTGAACTGTTCTGTTACAGATTGTCAGAGACAACCGGTACAAACCACTTTGGCCTGGTTGTAAGAGACTTGTATCAGCAGCAGCAGCATTACATGACTGTATTAATCTCCGAGGGGTGTGTGTGTGTGTGTGTGTGTGTGTGTGTGTGAGGGGCAGCGGAGTGGAGAGCTGACATTCCCAGCAGCAGCAGCTCTCCAGGGTGAAGCTACCAGCTCTGTGGACACGCTGTGGAGCTCCACTACATCTGACTACCCAGCGCTCCACAAGGTCACAACCGCTCTCCCTAGCTCTGACCCGAGGCCCAGGCACAGCCCCTCTTACCTGCCAACTACCATCTGTTCAACATGGCGACCCGGTGGGGACTCTGCAGTGCGGGGAAGATCAGCCACGACTTCAGTGTGGACATGAAAACCCTCGCTCCAAGAGACCACCAGGAACCCCACTCCACCCACTCCACCCAAACAAACACATTCTATTGTGATTCACATACTGGATGTCTCTCTTCCTCCTGCCTCTCTCTCTCTCTCTCTCTCTCTATCGCTCCGTCGGCACTGACAGCTTGCCTAGAAGTAATGAATGTCTGTGTGTTTTCCCCTCTCGTTCCAGATAGTGGCGGTGGCTGCGAGGAGTCTGGAGCGTGCCCGGGAGTTTGCCAAGAAGCACAGCATCCCCAAGGCCTATGGGAGCTATGAAGAGCTGGCCAGCGACCCAGAGATTGGTGGGTTAGCCTCGGAGGGCCTGTCTGTGCAGTCACAGATAATGGCTTAATGACGTAACTGTTTGAAAATCAGCCTCCAGTCTGTGTACTGTGTGACTGTCCCTGCAGACATGGTGTACCTGGACGTGCTGCACACGGAGCACTGGCGCCTGGGACTGCTGGTACTCCAGGCAGGGAAGAACATGCTGTGTGAGAAGCCCTTCGCCATGAACTCCAGGGAGGTGGGGGACCTCATTGCTGCCTCCAAGAAGTCCAACGTCTTTCTCATGGAGGTGTGGGAAAGGCTCCATGAGAGTTGGGGTTTCCATCAACGTGTTTATTGCTTGAGTCTCACCATTTGTACTGTTGTCACATTACTGTAGCAAATACCCGACCTGGGTTCAAATACTATTTCAAATATCTAAATTACTTTCACATACTGTACATTCAAAGTAAGGTATATTTTATTTGAAAAGACAAGTAGTTAAATATTTTAATGTATTTGGAAATACACTTCCATACATTTAACCCAGGTATTTGAATATATTATTTCAAAAAGGTATTTGAAAATACTCTCAACTACTATTTGTTGTTTTACAAGTAACCATTCAAATACTCAAATAAAAGTGCTTGTTTTGGGCTGTGTATTTGAAAATACTCAAATACACAGAAAAAGTATTTTAAATACCAGTTGTCAACTACATATGTATTTGAACCAAGGTCTGGCAAATTTATGGACGGATTTTGCTGATCATATGAGGGCTGTTGTAGAAATGACCAAGTTGAGGTATAGAAAGGAACTGTCTGTCCACTCTGTGAGGTGATGGTCTCTCTCTGTCCTCTCCCAGGCCATCTGGTCCCGTTTCCCACTGCACAGGGAGGTTCGCAGGCTGCTGGCTGAGGACGCCAACGGCGACGTAAAGCTGGTGAAGGCCTGTTTCGGCTCCCCTCAGCTTCACATCCCCCGCTCGGTGGAGAAGAAGCTGGGAGGAGGCACTGCTGGACATTGGGGTCTACAACTTGCAGTTTGTGCTGATGGTGTTCAACGGGGAGAGGCCAGAGTCCATCCATGCCACTGGAGTTCTTCTCAACTCAGGTATTAATCTTGGCACCTACATGTAGTACAAAATGTCCTGTGCATGCTGGCCAGCTAACAATCTATCACTACTCACTCAATCTATACTACTCACTGGTCATGTAAGCCAAGTACTGGTCAAGTAAACCAGAGATTGTGGGACAGGGACAATGAGTTTGGAATTGGGCACAACCCAAGGATCAGATTAGCATTGGGGTCAGTATTGACTAGGCCTATGACAATAATTCATTCTTTATTGAAGTGTAAAGGGCTAACTTGCTGTTTGACTTGTTGATGGTTGCCAGGAATGGATGAGTCCATGGTGGTGATGAAGTTTCCCAGGAACAGGCTGGCTTGCTGTTTGAACAGTTGATGTTTGACAGGAGTGGATGAGTCCATGGTGGTGGTGATGAAGTTTCCCAGGAACAGGCTGGCTTTCTGTTCCTTCTCCATTGCTGTTTCACTGCCTAACGACGCCACCATCAGCGGAACAACAGGCACCATCAGGGTATGTTGCTACTGAATCAACCTTTAAACTGCCCACTCTGTTTTATCTTCATTTAGGGGAAATGTAATATAGTGACGAAAGAGCCAACAAATGCTAAACAATGTCTGATCTACAGTATGTCCCTGATTGAGACTTCATTGAGATGTATTATTGATGAATTCATATACTGATAAGTATACACATAAAACATAATGGCTGTTTCATGTCCTCTCAGGTTCTAGGTCCCATGCATTGTCCCACCACACTGGTGGTGAATGGGAAGATGACACAGTACCCCCTGCCTGAGCCCTCTTTACCTCTGAACTTCACTAACAGCACTGGGCTGCGCTACGAGGCTGAGGAAGTCAGGCAGTGCCTGCACAAAGGTATGGTGGCTCGCAAGGTCTTACCAGAGAAAAACACAATTTCTCTGTTCAAAGATGAGAGTTCATTTGAACAGATATACAACAACAATCCAATTGCAATGCTGTTCGTATATCCTAGGTAATAAACAGTAAAAACAGTCAAATAAATAATAACATTGTTGTTACCTGCGGCTTCCAACCGGAATCTTTGCTTACAATACAGACAGTCAATTTATCCTTCTCTTCAGCAGGACTGAAGGAGAACCCCAGAATGCCCCTGTCCGAGTCGGCCCTGCTCACTGAGATTATGGATGAGTGCAGGAAACAGGTGGGAATGGTCTTCAACCAAGACAGCCAATAACCACCCCTCAATCGCCACTCGACCATGGTCAATCTGACCTGTGCCACAGGGTCTGGACATGGACAGAGCTGTGTACGACAGGAGGGAGGGATTAATCCCTGAGTGTACAATGATCCCCTCACGACTTAGCCCTATACAGCTTGCACCTGATGTGAAACAAATTTGAACACGGTGATGACAAGGAAGCCTGAGTTGATCAGTAGCAACTGTGAGCTGCTAAGACTGACAGGTTGAATTAAGAGTGCTAAAGTCTGTCACGATGAAGTGTAAGATTGATGGGTTCAATAAAGGACACTGATTGTCATGGTGAGGTTTATTTCATGAGGTGACAAGATCATCCTAAAAGGGTGATTATCAGTCAGAATACATTCAAATTGGAGAAAAAACTAATTGTCATAGACACATTGTAGGACCCCCATAAAACTATTGTCTGAGTAAACAATGACTTTGCTTCCCAAGGTCATAGGTTGAAACAAGGCCTGGTGAGTCAGCAAGTTTATGTATGTCACATTTGACAACATAGGCTACCTTGGCCAGCTCTTAGGTTTCAGTACACCAAGCAGCACACGAGGAAATAATGTAATCTAAAAGTAATTAAAAGATGTTATATTAAAGATTTTAAGTGATTTGAAGGCCTAATCGAAAATATGAAAATAAATGATTCATTAGACACAAAACAATCAGCACCAAACCTCGGTCTGTTATGGGTGTAAAATGGCACGTTGATTCTATCTGTTGGTAAATGTCCATTACTGCAGCACCAGTGTTTTATAACGTGTGCTTGATATACCCGGATGTATTTGTAATATTCCCGAACACTACTGGTTGGTTACTCGCGTCAATGACGCTATATCGTAATTTAATCTAAACAGAGTCTGTCTCCACCTGCTGGCTAATAGTTACATGTTGTCGACACCAATATGGCAACCAGGTGGGGAATCTGTAGCACCGGTAAAATCAGCCATGATTTCACAGTGGCACTGAAACCCTCCCTCTCGGAGACCAACAGTTACTTGTACCGGTTTACAGTAGACAGTGACACCCACCACCACATACTTTATTGTGGCCGTGTTCAAGCCTCAGTTTGCTATCGTCGGCGTGGAGTTTCAAATTAACGTGAATGATCTGAAATGTTTTATGATCAGAAATCAGAAGGTTTCACTGCACTCACGTAGTTAACTTTAAGTAGATTGGAACAGTTACAATGTGGCCCATTGTAATGATTTTTTTGAGTTGCTGACATTACAATCTCGTTTAATGCCGCAATATATACTCTGCACAGATGGATGACTTACCGTAAAACTTGAACTAAATGAGTATGTAGGAAATGTAATATAGAAATGTGAAAGTGGCTTATTTAAAAGTGTCATAGGCTACAAACATGTTGAAAATGTAAAATAATGAGTGAATGAAATAGCCCACCCTTTTGTTTGTTGCTGCTCAGAAACTACAGGACGCTCAGGAGTTTGCAAAGAAGCACAGCATCCCTCAAGCCTATGGCAGCTATTTTTTTTAACCTTTATTTAACTAGTCCTTCAGTTCAAGAACAAATTCTTATTTTCAATGATGGCCTAGGAACAGTGGGTTAACTGCCTGTTCCACTAGGCTACCCTGCCGCCCCATGAGGAACTGGCCAGAGATCCAGAGATTGGTCAGTGTTTTGTCTCAAACATAATCTAGCCATCACCTCCGGTGCTTAATGTCCCTCTCAGTGTGTGTAATATGCATCAGAACAGTGTTTATTAGTGCATTTTATTATGGCATTTTTTTTAAACCACCCTCACATTCAGTAATAAGATATATTCCTCTTCTAATTCCTTAAAATGTATCCTTAATCCTGTCTACTCATTGTCAATGTGTGTGGGTAGAGGTGGTATATGTGGGCCTGCCGGTTGGCATGCCACCTGCCGGTTGGCATGCTCTTCATGAAGGCCCAGAAGAATGTGCTGTGTGAGAAGCCTATGGCCATGAACCTCAGAGGGGTGTAAGAGCTGATGGCCTCTGCCAAGACAAACAAAGTCTTTCCCATGGAGGTAATACGGACTGTTACATCTGTGTCATTATGACCACGTTACATACCCAACCAGTGTTTCAACAGCACGCAGGTGAAGGCCGTCCCGTGTGAGTGTCTGTGTGTAACCATAGTGCTCTCCCTCTTCCGCGTCCTCATCCTCCTCTCCTGATGCTCCAGGCAGTGTGGACCTGCTTCTTCTGAGCCTCTCTGGAGATTGAATGCCTACTGTCTCGGGGAGAGGTGGGTGAGGTGAAGATTGTAAAGGCAGACTGGTGCTTTATCTACTGGGGATATCCTACTAGTGCTTAGCTATTGTGGATATCCTACTAGTGCTTAGCTATTGTGGATATCCTACTAGTCTTTAGTTATTGGGGATATCCTACTAGTGCTTAGCTATTGGGGATATCCTACTAGTGCTTTAGTTATTGGGGATATCCTACTAGTCCTTTAGTTATTGGGGATATCCTACTAGTCCTTTAGTTATTGGGGATATCCTGCTAGTCCTTTAGTTATTGGGGATATCCTACTAGTCCTTTAGTTATTGGCGATATCCTACTAGTCTTTAGTTATTGGGGGTATCCTACTAGTCATTTACCTATTGGGGATATCCTACTAGTGCTTTAGTTATTGGGGATATCCTACTAGTCCTTTACCTATTGGGGATATCCTACTAGTCCTTTAGTTATTGGGGATATCCTACTAGTCCTTTAGTTATTGGGGATATCCTACTAGTCCTTTAGTTATTGGGGATATCCTACTAGTCCTTTAGTTATTGGGGATATCCTACTAGTCTTTTACCTATTGGGGATATCCTACTAGTGCTTTAGTTATTGAGGATATCCTACTAGTCTTTAGCTATTGGGGATATCCTACTAGTCCTTTAGTTATTGGGGATATCCTACTAGTGCTTTAGTTATTGGGGATATCATACTAGCCCTTTAACTATTGGGGATATCCTACTAGTCGTTTACCTATTGGGGATATCCTACTAGTCGTTTACCTATTGGGGATATCCTACTAGTCCTTTAGTTATTGGGGATATCCTACTAGTCTTTTACCTATTGGGGATATCCTACTAGTCTTTTACCTATTGGGGATATCCTACTAGTCTTTTACCTATTGGGGATATCCTACTAGTCTTTTACCTATTGGGGATATCCTACTAGTCCTTTAGTTATTGGGGATATCCTACTAGTCTTTTACCTATTGGGGATATCCTACTAGTCTTTTACCTATTGGGGATATCCTACTAGTCTTTTACCTATTGGGGATATCCTACTAGTCCTTTAGTTATTGGGGATATCCTACTAGTCCTTTAGTTATTGGGGATATCCTACTGGTCCTTTAGTTATTGGGGATATCCTACTAGTCTTTTACCTATTGGGGATATCCTACTGGTCCTTTAGTTATTGGGGATATCCTACTAGTCTTTTACCTATTGGGGATATCCTACTAGTCCTTTAGTTATTGGGGATATCCTACTAGTCTTTTACCTATTGGGGATATCCTACTAGTCCTTTACCTATTCTTTTGTTTTTTCTTGGTCAATTATTCCCCATGTATGTGTGCAACATGGATTGCCTTTCAACTTGCTCCCGCCTTCCCTAAATGTTGAAGCAGTTACAGACTCATGTCTTGTTTACTCAGTATAAATTACAAGGTGGCAGCAAACCATCTGAAATGCCCTTGACATGTATCTCTGACATCCAGCTTGCTCCAGACTTGTGCCATCCAAGTTCATCACTAAGGTAAGGAGCTTGGGACTATACACCTCCCTCTGCAACTGGATCCTGGACTTCCCCCCAGGTGGTGAGGGTAGGCAACAACACATCCGCCACACTGTCCCGTCCTATGTTCCCTGTTCACCCACGACTGCATGGCACACAACCCCATCATTAAGTCTGCCGGTGGTAGGCCTAATCCCTGACAACGATGAGCAGTGTGGTGCCAGGTCAATAACCTTTCCCTCAACGTGGGCAAGACAAAGGAGCTTATCTTGGACTACAGGAAACTGTGGGCCGGACACACCCCCATTCACATTGATGGAGCTCTTGTGGAGCAGGATGAGTGTCCAAACACACCAACAATTGTGAACAGGGCACAACACCTCTTCACCCTCAGAAGGCTGAAAAGATTTGGCATGGGCCCTCAGAGCCACCATTGAGAGCATGTTAACTGGCTGTATCACTGCTTGGTATGGCAACTGCTCAGCCTTCTAAGGTGCTACAGAGGATACTGCTCACAGCACATTTAAGTGGCCCTTTGTCCCCAGCACAAGTTGCATCTGTAAAGATCATGCCGTTTAATCAGTTTCTTGATATGCCACATCTGTCAGGTGGATGGATTATCATGGCAAAGGAGGAATCCGAACATATTTGTGCATGAGAGAAATAAGCTTTGTGTGTATGGACATTTTTCGGTCTTATTGAAGCTCATGAAACCAACACATTGAATTTATTTTCATTTAGCAAATATTTGTTACTCTACATTGCTCAATAAAGTCTATACCGGTTGTATTCAGTGCATGTGACATTTTGTTTGAGTACCTCAGGACAGTTGTACCTATCTAGGCAGAGCTTACATCAAGACATCTGTACTGATGGCGCCTGGTAAACTGTTAGAACGACGTAGTCTGTCAGACTCAATCTCTGGCGATTCTCTTGTATGTGGCCTGAAGGAGAGCCCCAGTATATCCCAGGCACTCGGCTCCTGGCTGAGGTGATGGGTGAGACACGCAGGCAGGTGGGGGTGGTTTACAGCCAGGACTGCCAGTGACAAACCGCTTTCTTACCTCGGTTCAATAAAATTACCCACTGAAATTGGCTTCAAGTACACTCATTAACTTCCCCTAATTTCTTGATATCATAGATTCTATGGAGTCCTTGAAGTATTAAGACCACATTAAGCAAATGAACTGAGGCACATGTGGAGTGTAAATTCTATGTACTGTAGTGTTAACAGTTCGTCAGTGGTGAGTAGCTCCAACACAAAAGAGGCAAGCCGTTATGAGATGGCATGTACACAAATGGTCTGTCTGACCTTAAGAGGATAGCTGGGTTTAACACTGCCGTAATAACATGACAGGAACAAGACAGGTGCTCGTCTCTTTTAATGATTGAAATCCAGTCAGTCATGAAGGACAACTCATTACACCAGTTAACATTGTTAGACCTTACACCCTACCATCACAATCAAAGAAGCAGTTGGACATTTAGACACACACACACTAGATCACCGACAGGAACAAGAGAGCAGGTGCAGGAGGAATGAAGAGGTTGTTGGGGAGGGGGGGGGGGGGGCATGTCCAACTAATCCCTTTATCCACCCCCCAGTGCCCTCTGAAAGACCCTCAAAGTACTGAATTCACACAGCACTAATTTGAGAGAACAAGTAGCAGCCTACATAGTGGTTCATAAGTGCCAACTTAGTTATATGACCAAAATACAAATAAATGTGAGTTAAGAATACTTCAACACACAAAACAAAATCTGTAGTCAAACAAACATGGACACCCAATACATTATAGGATTTCTCTATGTTAGACAAAATATGTGGTATTGGATGCCCAGAATCTAAATTCACCTTTCACAAAAGTATAACACAGAATGTAACATTGTCTACAGTAGATTGAGAGTGTAAAGAAAGCAAGTATACAGTGCACAATGTAAATACAGACAACACTACAAGGAGCTGTTTGGGAGAAGAGTTTAACTGACAGGGTCATAAAAAGCTGTTCGCGTCGGGTCGCCGCCATTTTGTTCGCGTTATAGGAATGAGAGTGTGTGTTTTGTTTACAAGTTACAGTACAGCAGGTGTGCCCCGCCTCCCCCTCAAAACAGAAGCGCCCGGGATGCGCAGATCGATAGCTCTGCAACCTAGCCTTTCAGTCTGGTTTGAATATAAGAGTCATACATGGTTTTGTTTGTGTGAATAAATACAGCCGTTTCTGGTGGGCGCATACAGATATCCTGGAGATTGGGGTACAGGGGGAGCACAGAACACATTTACATGAGGGGAACCCTGGAGAGGTGATTGTCGTGGGGAGGAGATTTCCTATTGGTCAAGTCACCACCAGGTGTTTGTTTCAGTGAGTTTAAACTGTTGTGGGATGTACAAGTCAGCCCTGGTGATGGGAGAGGGGGTGGTGAGCAGAGGGACAAGGGGAAGACAGTGGAGGGGTGAGAAGGGGAAAGGTAGTCATAATTCAAGGAACCACAACCACACGCATGGTGTTAGTGTAGCCAGAGCCTGGGCGCCAACCGGTCAGGACGATCACCACATCTCCCTCCTTGAAGAACCCTCGCTCCTTTCCTGGGAAACAAAGAGCACAGTTGTCAACGCCATACCAGGTCCAGAATCGGCAATACCAGAGCAAGAAATAAGAGATTATCCAGAGTCAGAGAATGGCACTTGGAGACAGAAACGAGGCTACAACACTGACCTGACATCTTTGGGCAGATTGAGTTCAATATTACATTTGGAATGTTTAAAAATGAACATTTTTTGAGACAGCCATTAATAAAGCAATTATTTCAAACAATTTGACTTGGGTAAAAACAATCCAACTACATCACGGTAATCATTTATGTGAATAGTAAATCTATTGACACTGTATATCAAGATGTAACCTAGGCCTACTCACTGGATGCTTTGGGTTGAGCTTCTTTTGGCTGATTTCAATTTGTCTCCTGGGGCTACAGGTGACGGCTTCCCTTCGGGACTTTATTGTACTGATCAACATTTGCAACGTAACAGCACTCTCCTTTTAAATGTGCAAGCTGTTTCTAAGACCGTCATTCATGAGGCACATGCAGTTACTTCGGCGGGGGAGACGTGAGGGAAAGATGATTAACCCAGTGAACGTTTGGTGACAGCTTTGAAAAAGGCATATTTTGCATAAGTTCACAAACAAAGTTCTAGGGTAGTGAATTGATTTTAACTGAAGCTGTAAGCTAGCAAGGAAAGTTAGTATCAGTGTGCATCGTTCCCTTTCAAGACAATTCGATACACGGGCTCCGATACGTTTAGTTTCAAACTTCTGTATGATTCGAGGAATGAATTGATGGTGTGATACGACACACTACCATTTGTTGCATACACACATTTTCCATTGTAAATTACAATATGCTGCTAATGGAGCTGGGCTTCTGAACTGGGTCTGGCAGAGTTGACTCAAATGCATGCAGTGAAAAACAAAATAATCTAAAACCAAGAAATTAAATATAAAACAGAATTTGGAGAAGTAAAAATATTTTATAGGGGCCCCCTTAGTGATTTATTAACCATTAAACTAGGTGGTTCAAGCCCTGAATGCTGATTGGCTAATTACATTGGAAACCAGTTTATAATAGCAAGGCATCTCAAGGGTTTGTGATAAATGGCCAATATACCACAGTTAAGGGCCGTGTCCAGGCACTCCGCCGTGCATAAGAACAGCCCTTAGTTGTGAAGTCTTGGAGTCTGTGGAGTCTAATGTAATGAGTCTTGGCCATATAACACACCTCCTCGGGCCTTATTGCTTAATTATTTTACCTGGTATATTGACAGAAAACAGCACAATATTTTATCTTCAACACTAATGACACAAAAGTGTTGCAGGGGAGAGGATTAGTGTGCCCATTTGAAATGTTATATATATATATATATATATAAATATTTTTTTTTCATGCTACAAAAGGTTGGAGACCCCGTGGTTTAGACTGTTTGGAAGCTGACGGACTGACCGAGCTTCTCTTCTTCTGGTGAACACTAAATATCATAGATGTAAGATCAACTGGACATCTCATGAAGAGAGATATAATGGCTGCAGACTCTCACCCATTTCCATGGCGAAGTTGACCCTGAGGTCGACGTCATCGGCCCAGACGTCGTGAGCAGGCTTGTTGTAGAAGACGGGGAAGATCCCGCGATACAGGTGGGCCTGGCGGGCGGTCTGGCCGTTACGGGTCACAGCAATGATGGGGGCGCGGGGCCTGTACCTGGAGATCAGGTGGGCTGACCTGCACACAGACAACACAGCTCAGACTCCTTCAGCCAAGGACACATCAAAGGCCTGCTGCCATTTCAGATATGGGAATGGCAGCAGATATGGCTTGAACAAAGCCTACACAAAATCTAGAAAGGGGGTAGATTTGAAACTTAAAATGCATTTCTGAAATATTAGGAAAATTATTTGATTAGTGGAGGACCTACTATAGTAAAATAAATATGCATTTATGTCAATGGGAGACATCAACGAATATGGCTACACTAAGTCTAAGGATGTCTCAAAGCCACAGTCAAAATTAACATTTCATCCTGTCGGTTCTGTTGGGGGTTACAAAGACAGTCACTCTAGACTGGTCAAACAAAATAATCACAATGAGAGTTAAAAATAGTTAGGAAAAGGTCACGGTTGAGCAGTCAAAAAGGGTCAGCGGGAACACAACTCAATAACGACTGTGGAACCTTCTACCCTGACAAACTGTATGGCTCTACCAATGCAGGTGTTCCCAATAATGTTGAGGACTCTTCATGAATAGTGTTCTACTTGTATTTATCATCTACAGATCTATCTACAGAGTGGCCTCTGTTAGAACAACCCATAACACTCCCCCACCCTTCTACAGCTCATATTACTGCCTCCACCCACCCTGGAACACTCCACCCACAGAGGGGGGCGTCTATCTGGGACCATGCAACCGTTCCCCACCAATCTAATGTAGGGGAACAGGATGTTAAGGGTCAGAGTTGCATGTTCTGTAAGTCCCTGATCTGTTGCTGCCCGTCCCTCCCCTCCCAGTCTTCCTCCCACCTGCCCGTCCCTCCCCTCCCAGTCTTCCTCCCACCTGCCCGTCCCGCTCCTCCCAGTCTTCCTCCCACCTGCCCGCCCGTCCCAGTCTTCCTCCCACCTCCTCCCAGTCTTCCTCCCACCTGCCCGTCCCGCTCCTCCCAGTCTTCCTCCCACCTGCCCGTCCCGCTCCTCCCAGTCTTCCACCTGCCCGTCCCGCTCCTCCCAGTCTTCCACCTGCCCGTCCCGCTCCTCACAGTCTTCCTCCCACCTGCCCGTCCCGCTCCTCCCAGTCTTCCTCCCACCTGCCCGTCCCTCCCCTCCCAGTCTTCCTCCCACCTGCCCGTCCCTCTCCTCCCAGCCTTCCTCCTACCTGCCCGTCCCTCTCCTCCCAGCCTTCCTCCTACCTGCCCGTCCCTCTCCTCCCAGCCTTCCTCCTACCTGCCCGTCCCTCTCCTTCCAGCCTTCCTCCTACCTGCCCGTCCCTCTCCTCCCAGTCTTCCTCCTACCTGCCCGTCCCTCTCCTCCCAGTCGCTAGCACAGCACTTGAACGAGGACTCCTCTGCGCCACAGGCCACGGCGTCGCAGCTCCTCAAACAGCTGTCTGTGAAATGTGGCTGCCTCAGCCTCCCGAGCAATCTGAGTGCGAGGGTGGGCCCGGGGCACGAGGGTTACACTCAGTCACACCACTACGAGGCGTTCCTTGCACCTGAGGCACATGGCAAACGCCTATCTAGTCCTGGTCCAGTTCATTTACGGAATAGTGGATGTAACGACTAAAACATTGGCTGTCGATCAGAGGCACTACCAGATATAGAGACTCTTCTTATAATGAGTCAACTTTCAGTGATCTCCAGTTTGTTGTGACCGTAAGGACCTGTAAACACGTGCCATGCCCTTTCATTCAGTCCGTCTCTCCCTACTCTGGCTTCTCACAAACCTCCCGAGTCCCTCCCAAACAGCCGTGCTACATCCACCAGCCTACCTTCCAGAGTTAGTGAGCACAATGAACGCAGAGGACAAGATCTTAAAGGAGGCCTCCACGGCGCCGATGGCGATTGCCTCGGCCGGGTCGGTGGAGTGTGGTGCGGCGCGCCGCAGGTCCTCGAACACCTGCCGATGGAACATGGCTGCTTCTGCCTCGCGAGCGATCTGGCACAGGCGATGGCAAGATGTAGCAGACAGACAGGGAGAACACCAGACAGATATAAGGAAAGAGTGATAGGAGAAAAGATGAGGGTAGGACGTTAAGGTGAAAGGAATAGGTAGGCAGAGGGAAAGGAGAGAAATGTAGGTGCAGTTTAGTGAGACAAGAACAAAACACACGTTAAAAACACATCCAATGGGCCACTGCAGCCAGTCCATGTAGCTATGGCATCTAACACCGCAACACATCACAGCATTACAACACACTAAACTGCTTTTATGATTCTATGGTAATTCTATCGTTAGAATTACTACATACCACCCAAACTGACAGCTCATTCAAACTAGTTAGCTGGTTAGAGGTTATGAGATGGGCAGATGACTATAGTCAACTGGTGTTGTAACATGCATGCTTTGTACAGTCACACATGTGAAGAGATCGTAGATCAGGAAATTAAACGAAGAAGAAAGCTTCCAAAGTCCAATAAAAAAAAACGGAGGGAAAACATTCAAAGACCGTAAAAGAGAAGCTGTTAAGAGGCAGTTAGTCTGAGCCTAATGCCAGTCCTTGTGTAGGACAGTGCTTTCAGTTAACTCAATGCATTCTTAGAGGCGAAAACGGGTTTAAGAGTGTGAAGGACATGGTGCTGCAGTGAACTCATAGGCAGCTGCTCAAGGACTGCCGAGTAACTCCTGCTTGCACCCAGAGAGGAGTGCAGCAGCTGAACTAGAGTCAGCTGTTAAAGGTCTGAGTAGAAGGAAATGAGGGCAGCGTCAGCCAGATTCTCCACCCATGTCCTACACTCTGTACTATTAAAACCTAGTGAGCAAACCATTATGGATCATTACAACATTATGACTCAATATAACACCGTCTGAATCCAGATTGCTTTGCTGACCCTGACAAACATCACATAAGACATAAAACATGATAAATGTGTAAGTGGAAATGGGACGTCATCAGCAACATGACTTCCAGTAGCCCTGAACCTGCTGTTGATAGGTCTATAAGGTGTAGGTCAGGACCAGTGGAAGCCCGGGGCTGATGACACCCAGAATGAAGGACAGTACTGGAGGGTAACTGTAGGGGGCAATGTCTCACCATGTGCTGTGTGCGGACAGCCTCCAGTGGGTAGTCTCCCTTGGCGGTCTCTCCACTCAGCATGATGCAGTCAGCTCCATCCAGCACGGCATTGGCCACGTCACTGCCCTCAGCACGGGTGGGCCTGGGCTTCTTGATCATGCTCTCTAACATCTGTGGGAAGCACAGGGGTTCACAATGTCAGGCTACCAACAGTGAAATAACACACAACCTTTCACATCACAACAAACTGCAGCATGCCTGTGGAAATAGAAATGTCTCCTGTTAAAAAAAAAGTTTAAAAAGGTATCACAACTAAACTGACCTGTGTGGCGCAGGTGATTGGCTTGCCGGCTCTGTTGCAGCGGCCAATCATCATCTTCTGGGCCAGGAACACCTTCTCTGTCGGGATCTCAATTCCCAGGTCTCCACGGGCAACCATGATGCCATCACTGGCTTCCATGATTTCGTCAAACCTGCACAGGGGACGGGACACCGGATTCAGATGTACTAGTCGGATTTAACATTCCTATCGTGTTTACAAACTATGATAAGACCTACTGTATGCCATTCATTCTAATGTGAATTGAGTGACAGAACGTAAGGATTTTGGGCACAGGCCAGGTCGAGCACAATTTCTACTAATCAAGGATTAAAAAAATAAAAAATTAAAAAAAAATCAGCTTGTATTTCTGTGCATTTCATGCCATCACACAGACCTGCGAACTCCCTCGTGGTTCTCCAGCTTGCTGATGATCTTGATGTTCTTGCCCTTCTCTCCCAGCACCTTCCTGACAGCGTGCACGTCGGCTGCTTTACGGATGAAAGAGGCAAACACCATGTCCACTCCTTGCTCCACGCCGAAGGTCAGGTCAGCGATGTCCTTGTCAGAGACAGCAGGCAGGTCCACAGCAGCACCAGGCAGGTTCACACCCTTCTTACTGCCCAGGGTCCCTCCATTCTCAATCTCACACATCAGGTAGTCCTCACCTGGGGACACACATTGAGGAGACAGCGTTAACATCTCCAGGCTATAAAGAATAGGAAGCTCCATCTGGCCATCCTCTAACCACCCAAAAGCTCAGTAAGTGAGGGGATTCTAGGGCTCATAGATCCACAAAGGAATATTCTCTAGTCTATTCAGCTCTTAAGTGGGAGCCAGACATGAACTCACCGATCTCCTTGACCTGGAGGGACACGAGTCCATCGTCGATGTAGATCTTGCTGCCCAGCTCCACCACCCTGGTGATGTTCTTGTAGTCCAGCCACAGATTGTCTTCATCACAGTTCTCCTGATAGGCTTCATCCAGGGTCAACTTGATCATGTTGCCCTTCTTCAGCTCCACCTCAGACGTGCCACTCTGACACACAGGACCATGGATGAGTCTCAATAGGAATCACGACTATTGGGGGGGTCAACCACTCAATGAAGTAAAAGGAGTTTGAAATTTACCATACCAATCTCAAGCTTGAAGTAGTCCAAAATATGCAGTAAATGTAAACCTTGTATATTTGAGGTTGAAGGTGGCTTATGAAATTTGCAATTCCACTAAAATATCAGGCTTGATTTAGCCTTTAAAAAAAAAACACCTACAAAATGTCTATTAACTATAATCCTAATTTCCCGTTGCTGCAGTATTATTTTCCTGCTGTAGCAAACTGGCTCAAATTAAGATCCTACATCTGTACTCAATATTTTGTACAACAAAATGTGTAGTAAACATTGGATAGGGCCTCCAGTGCTGGGAACATGGTAGTTGGTTGTTTCTACTCACTCCCTTGATAAGTCCAGTCCTGATCTCAGGTCCCTTGGTGTCCAGAGCGATGGCCACGGGGCGGTAGTGGATGCTGCCGGCCTCAAAGCTCTCACAGGCCTCACGCACATTCTTAAAGGTCTCACCGTGGTACTGTGGAACAGAGAATAGATTTTAAAAAACATTTTCTATAAAAAAGGAAATTATTTTTTGAACAGGCTTTTAACAAACACTAAAGCAACAACGCATCAGCCAGACATTGACATTTTATTTCAGTGACGAAGTGGGATGGCCCAGGCATGGGAAAACTCAGAGGGTGGACACCTAGTGTAGGTGTAATGAGTCACACAACTGAGCATAATCAGCTGACAACATACTGTATCAGGGCATAAACGTGACAAATATGACCACAATCAAGGACATGGTCTAGACAACTGTTACCAGTAGCTCAAACATCTAGCTACCCTCTGTATAGTTTAAAATAATAATAGAAATGATAAAACCACTGCCCACAACATTTAAGCTCACAAATCAAAGGAAAACCACTTAACACCAACCAAATCTGGTGAATTTAAACTCTTTCTAATGCTGTTAACGTCATGTCTCAACGCTCAATGAGAGAGATGCAGCCATGTCAGTAGCGCAAGTCACAGATCAAGTGGCGCTTGTAGTCCTCCATTTAGGAAATCACCTCACAATTCAAATGTTTCAGTTTAGACAGAATATTAATTTGACTTTGCTGCCTAGTGTGCTAGCTAGGAAGTGGATCTACAGTTTCATTAAATTTGCCATGACAAAAAGGCTTGTGGAAAAAGCAACTCCCTCACGAGCCTCATCATTGAAGGTATAGTTTGCCAAAAAGAACACTTTATCCACTTGACTACTATAGAAAGTGGAGTTGATAATCCACATCATGAATACCTCTTCTCAGCAAGTTAGAGAAAAGCAAGTTGGAGTTCTGTGATTTAAAATATTTGTTTATATTCAGCAGAAATTTAATTCACCAGACACTATGGCTGGTTCACCAAAAAGTTGATTTCATACCCCCATGTTGGAGTGAAAGACAATTCAATTTACGGCATGTGCAAGTGTAAAACCAAATACATTTTGCACAAGTAACCATAATCTTCAGGCATGTGAAAACTGCTCCCAACTTGCCAGATGGGCAAGTACCCATGAGAGCTTAATGTCAACCCCTGATTTATGCCTAGTCCCTATTCAGATTAGGCACCACAGTGCAATACCCTTCAATTGTAAACACGTGGGGTTAACATGAAACCTTATCCACAGACAGTATGACCTGGACATTTACGCAAGAGAACACAGTTTACAAAGAGTTAAATATGCTACTACAACCTGCCTGTTCACATGTACATCACAACTACACTAATGGTATTGAGTGGCAGTGCTAGCACTACCCTTGGAGACAGCTGCCCCAGATGGCTCATGCCGTTTCTCCATCTGGGTAACGTAACCTGAGCTTTACCTAAGCACTTAATTGGTAGGTAATCACACAGGGCTTCATTTCCAGTCGCGCCTTCCCAGTTATACTGCACTTCTGCTACTGTATCACCACAAACAGCCTTGGCATCAAAGGGAGCCAAAAGTGCAGTGCCAAATTACACCAAGATAACTACATTCCAGCATATACTTAAGAGCAGCTAGTCAGACGAAGCCAGGTCTAGTTTCAGCAAGAGGAAATGTAATTTCATGAAGCTATAAATAAAGACGTGGAAGTGCCCTTCCTAACATTTTGATAAGCCTCCATGACACAGCACAGCCAGTAGAGGGCCAGGAGACAGGTGAGTGGCTCAGGCCCCCTGCCTGAGTGTAGCAGGTTAAGACAGAGGAAGCGTCTTTGGCCTGGTAAGTGACCTCTACTGAACAGGGAATTGAAGCAGGTGACAGTGTGACGAGTGGGAGTGACGCAACCGGTTGCTCCAGGCCTGCATCCTGGGTGGGGTGATAAAGCTACAAGAGGAAGGCACAGATTAAGAATTTAGTGGCACAAGCTACCCCAGGTAAGGTTTCCACTGCTCCATCTCACAGTTTAGGGCCTACCTTTGGAGTTGTCTGGTCAGGATCACCCTTGAACTGCACACCCTGGTTGGCACCTAGAACATCTCATATTCAAACGAGATCTTCTGAATGTAGCTGATACTTTGCAAAGAAGCATGTCTGACAGACTATGACGACATTGAAGCAGGGAAGTGGTCAAGGTGGCAGCTTGAACAGAAGTTTTAGTGAGCTGCGCGCCAATCATGTCCGTGCCAAAAAGAGAAGCTAGCCGTTCTATTGCTAAACAAGAGAGGAACGTTCTTAGACAACTGCCATAATGCTTGCCCTACAGATAATCTCACGCTTTCAAAGTCTGTCGAAGATGACGAGTTCCCCTCTTTAACCGGTTACTCCGTGCAAACCTCCACCCTCCAAAAAACCCAACAGGGACTGACAGCTTGGCTACCCTGTCCCTACTCATCAACTCCAGGTCTGACGCCATTGAGAAAATGGTAGGCGCAAACACCATGGTAATTGAAGGCTGGAAAAAGACTGAAATTTGCGTGTGGTAAAATCAAGGATGTGAAAATTAGTGGCTACAGTTAGAGTTTGGAAAAGGTGGAACAGAATAACAATGTCTACCATAAATGTCACTGATCTGCAGCAATACACAAGATGGACTACTTCATGCCCGAGGTGGAGAATGAGGATGTGCGACGCTATCCGTATCTGCCAAGAAGTTACACCTGCAGAGAAGAATAAAGTCGGTGATACCGTCAGCAAGAGGCAACAGCAAAACGATTCAAGACCAAGGGGAAATCATCCTCTTGACTGACAGATTCTACAGGGATGCTGTCTGGAAAACCGTTCCTTCAGAGCCATGGTCTGCATGTCGAAAAGCATCTCAGCATGGATGACATAAGAACGAGTAACGGGTTGTGGCCAACGATCAAGAAAGCACAAAATGAGTGAAATCCTGCCTACGTCGGAGGACGAGGCTTCATCAGTTTGGAAATCCATATTCCATTTTCCTTGTAATGACTACCTAACAAGCCTTGGGTGACAATTTCCCAGACTACTCAGTTAACTCAAATTGAGTTTTTTTCCCCCTTGTATGACCAGATGGCTGCCTATTTTGTTTACAAACTCAAGGACTGAAAGTAGTTTATTTTTTATGCATACAGATCTGCTCTGACTTACTTTACACTGTTATTGTTCTACGTGGTTATTAATACGCGAGAAAGGTCTCATGTACACACACAGCACACCTACAAGGGTTTCTTTATTTTTTACTATTTTCTACATTGTAGAATATAGTGAAGACATCAAAACTATGAAATAACATATGGAATCATGTAGTTAAAAAAAAGTTTGAATCAAAACATGAGATTCTTCAAAGTAGCCACCCTTTGTCTTGATGACAGCTCTGCACACTCTTGGCATTCTTTCATTATCTCTAGGTTAACATATGCAGCTCTCTTTACAACTTTACGGTAAAATAAGCAAATAGATTAACCAGATGCTTTTCAAATTTCTGTGGAGAAACCGTACCCATTACATTAGGAAAAAAACTGATGTAATGAACAAGAGTACAGGGGGCTGAATTCTGCACTTGACTTCAATTATACTTAGGAATTGATTTATCCAATTGATCTTAAGACCCACTTCTATGTGGAACTTTATTCCTTGTCATGTCTTCTCTACTTGTGGTGGCCTTTACTTCATTGGTTGGTTGGCAATTATAATATTGACAAACTTCCAGTGAAACTGCTTTGTCAGATTTGAGTCATAATTTATCCACACTGATATGGAATAATCCACACATTGTATAAAAATACGGCTTTGTTTTTAGAATATTGGTTCTGAAATAATATCCTATTGGTGAACCAACTGGTAAATGAAGGTCTTTTACTCAGTTATAAGGAATTCTTATCACTATATAAGATCCCTGTAACACCTAAAGATCTTGAAATTGTTTTAGATGCCATTCCCTCAGGTGTTGCTTTATTATTCAGGAATGTGTCAAGACCTGACCCTCAGAACCTACCTTCCATTAACCCTGTTGACTCATCAGTAGGACAAATTGATTTTTCCCCTTTTGGGCCATTCAACAGAGCTATACAAACCTTGTTTCAGCAGGGTGTTGCATCTATACCGTATGTCATACCTTTTTGGAACAGTTTTATTGATAATATCGGTTGGAAAAAGTTTGAAACATGCCACACACCTACTTAGGAACGTCATTAATTTGGTTATTTTCTAAATATTACCCTACAAACCACTATATGAAGAAGTTGAAGAAAAACACCATTAGAAAAAGGCACAATTTGAATTAACCACCCAAAACAGTGTTGTATCTTTTTGGCATTGTCTCCATGTAAGGAATCTGTTAAGATATCAATAGATTTATAATTGAACACATGAAGATTTCACACCATTATGGAGAGATGTATTGCATGGATTCTTTACCTACAATAGAAATAAGTTGAAACAATGTAATTCATTTCATTATTCTTTTGGCCAAATTTCATATTCAAAACATAAATTCACACATTCTTACAAAAAGAAATTGAACTATATTTTAAGAAAATTAAATACTCTAACAGCTTTTTTTGTTGGTACAATTATAATTCTATGCATGTCCTTTAAGGTCCTTGTAATGTGATAGTACCCCCTAGCCCAATTGTCATGTGTGATAAATATCCCCCCCCATGTACTGATGTATTGTTAAAAAATAATTATACCTTGGTGCAGCTAAACTTGATTTAAAGCTCATCAAAACAGACTGTGGGTTTGTGCTATTCAGTAGAACTGGGAATTGCCAGGGCGTCGCGATATGATCACAATACTTTGGTGCCGATACAATATGCATCACGACTCACTGTGATTTTATTGCAATTCAATGTTTCAAACATATTGCTCACTATATGTCTGCTGCAGAGGGACAAGTAGGCGCAATGAGAAACCTGTTTTGATCAGTCATGGAAATAAATACTGAAAAGAAGTTTGTTCCCCATTTTTTTTAAATCGATGATTTAAAAATACTGACGTTTGTGCAGTTTCAGCCAAATAGTGCAAAAATAGAGATACATAGTGAAAATAATATCCTGATATGTAACTATTGACTCCACCCCCCCCCACCCTCTCACTACTATTCAGATATATAAAGTTTAGGTCTGGATCCAGTCTGATCATCCTCCACTGCAGCAATCTAGGCGTCTAGACATGCTAGGGAACCCACCTCGTGAGATCCATGGGAGAAGTTCATGCGAGCGATGTTCATCCCAGACTTGATCATCTCCTTCAGCATGTCCACAGAGCGGGAGACTGGCCCTGTTATGACAGATAAGGGTTAGAGGTAGGGTTTAAACTTCAGTACACAGTGTGATGTCATACAGTAGGTATTTCACAGCATCATGCTAGAGTAGAGGGTCTTCGATGTAAAAAAAATAGTATAGACCTACAGACATTTGAAAGCTAGCATCCATTGTGTGTGGCGATATACCGCATACCGGGGTATTTGGAAATGGCAACGGGATGGTTTTTCAATACTGTTGAAACCATTAAATATTTGTAGCTACTTTAAGTACATACATGCAGTCAATTTGTGATGAAGAATTTCACCTGCACCTTAATTTTTTCATTATGAAACTCAGAAGTTACAGTATGGAACTACTAAAAGTTTGCCATCTAGATATCTTCTAACTATTAAGTTAATGTGCTAAAAGCTATGCAGTTGTGCATTTGGTTTACTAATTTAGTAGCTAGTTATCCCATCTTCAGCTAGATGGCTGTCTGTCCTCCAAATAGTTTAGGTCAGACATTTGGCAATGCATTCGTTAGCATTTTCTATGGGATTTTACATATACCTGTTAGCATTGCTAACCTTCAAATTACAGAAACTCAGTTGAGTTTGAAAATAGCAGCCCTTGTGTTTGGTGCCGGCATTACCGAATATCCCAGATGGCACAAGGTTAGTATTTAGGTAAGACCATCTGGATACCGCCCTAGCCTAGCGTGTGTGTAGCCACTGACCAATAGTACAGATGATGCCAGTGTTGCGGGCAGTGGTGGGCTCAGAGTCGATGTCCAGCAGGCACAGGTGCTCCAGGAATGTGTCGGCCATGGCAGCGCCGAGCTGCTGCGTCTGGACGAAGGCAGAGCCCATGTCTTGAGACTTTGAACCGGGCATGATGGCAGATTTTGAAGAAGTCCTGGAGGAGGAGAGACATGAGGTGATATGAAGGGCATACTACTAAGACAGTAAGGTGCTAACGGTTCACTCAATTCAGTGTCGCCAATCTGGGGCATTATCAGGTTATGGACTGGACTGCCACATTAAACACAGAGGACCACACTGGTTCATGAAACCATCAACTTTAGATCCACCAGTCTACAACACTGTATAGCCTCGGGAATTAGCACGCAACAGCTTATTGGAGGCAATGTGTGGCTTTGTATCAACTGACGTCTGTGCAAATAAGTTTGTTTGTGGAATGAAGAACCCATTCAAAAGAGGACTACATCTGAAAAAGTGTGATTGAAATCCTTCCCTGCTGGTTCTCAGGCTGCACCATAGACAATAAAGACATGGGCCTAAATACGATTGATCTATAATATAGCCTGGGCTACAGTAACATTCCACAGCATTCTTTCACTGAGAAGCACATTGAGCTGTTTGCAAGTCATGGCAACCGCAGCCCTGACTGGCACAGTGCTTTCATGACTTCCTCCGACCCAGGACAGATCACTTTCAACATGGTTCAATACAGAGCTGTTGAAAACAAGGGGACATTTTGCAAAGGACTGCATGAAACCCAATAGGTTACTTCATAGCACCATAAAGTTATCTTGCTCAAGAGTCAAAACACTTCCCTTTTCTAGTGTCCGTCTTGACAGTATAACAAAACAGGCTCTTTGTACAGGTACTGTAGGTCAGGCCAAATTATGCATGGCTTTAGGGGAAGCTAAAAAAGTCAATGAGGTAGCTCTGTTTGTGTAAGGTGGAGCATCGCTACTTTGAGAGTGTGTGGAGTCCCGAGGCAACTCTGCAAGCTGCGACAGGAGCTCTGTTGCCATGGTTGTGTTGTAACCCAGGAATGTGGCAATAGATAGCGAACATAGCACAGACAGAAGGTATGCATGACAAGGGGGATCCCTGGAGGGCTGTCCTGGATACAAGACCGGGTTACCAAACTGGACTAGCCTAAACACTAACCAGTGTAGAGTTGACTTTCACCCAGTGTAAATTATAGAGTAACACTCACATGAACAGAGAACACGCTCACTGATTGCATCAAGGTGGAGCTTCTAGGAAATACTAAGCTTTCTAATAGGCTACATCTGTTAGTCTACAGACCTCTAAGACTAGTTAAAAACAGATGAGAATCTGCAGGATGCATAGGGACAGAGAGAGCATGTTATCTTCCTCAGTAGCCCTGCTTACTGCAAAGCACAATCACATATTTCCCCTCAAAATTACTCACCTAGCTTGAATTAGCAGAGGCCAAATTTGTTAGCCTAACATTTGCATTACCCAATGTATTCTGCACCCCAAAACCTCCTTGTTCTCATTCATTTGGCTACAGATTCTCCTCTCTGCAAGTAGGCCATTTCAGCAGAGCTGGGAATTGCCTGGAACCATAGGATATTATCACGATACTTAGGTGCCGATACATATTGTATCACGATTTTCTTGCGATTCGATGTTCGAAACATATTGCTCACCATATGCCAGCTGCAGAGGGACGAGAGAGCCATAAGAAAATAAGCGCTCAGTCATGGGAAAAAAAGCTATGAAAACAAATTGGCTCCCTATTTAAAAAGATGGAGAACAGGCTATGAAGGGAAAAAAAAATACTGGAGTTTGTGCAGGTACAGCCAACTAGCACAAAAATAATATTGCGATATTGTCAAAATGATATATTGTCAAAAAATAATATCCTGATATGTAACTATCGACCCCCCCCACCCCACTACTATTTAGAGCATGCTACCCTCTAGAACCAGGCCTACACACAGCTCAGCTCTTTTCAGTGTGTAAATGAATCGTGACAGGAACCTGCCACACAGCAGCAGTAAAACCAATAGGCAGCAGCTCAGTGACGTCAGAGCCGCAAAGGCAGCAGCCTTGTGTTATACGTGAGCACGGTCACATCCTGCTCTCTACAGACTCCCAACTGCGTACACAGCATGACAGCAGGGGCTAGCCGCCCCACAGAGGCTGCTGAACAGAAATCATACAATGTCTCATCTCAAATGAAGCCTAGATTCTTATCCCTGGAAAACACCATTTATAGCAGCCTGCAGGAAGCCTAACAGTGATTTTATTTTGGGGGGGTGAGACATGTAATGGGCTGGTTATGTAACCAGCAACAAACTCAAGAGGTTGCAGATATCAAGTTCAACATTTGCACATTGAAAACAGTTCCGTAGGCTACAAAATGCATAGTGGCACTTTATAGCGCAATTGCTTTTTATATGGTCACTTTGATTTTATTCCCATGAAATCAACAGGGACTAGTTTGGAACTATCCTACAGCCTCTAGTGGAGTCCTGACATGACCCAGCTATGCTTCCTCAGGAAATCCTCCCTACCCTGTGACTAACACAGCTAGGCTGATGGATCACCAAAAGATGCTCTACAGTCCAAGGCCATGCCAATCTGAGCCACCATTCATATGCCTGTGACAAAGATGTAAAGTATGTAAAGGGTTGACCTGGGGCCAGTGACTCACACCAGTAAGACATGCATCTGGGTCACTTAGGTTTAACTTTAGAGCTGCTCTGCTGCTATCAATCCTCTCCAAACCCTTCCAACAGCACTGCTCACTGGAACCAAATATGCTTCCCCGCTCTCCATGCCTACGTACTGCCCCTCACCCTCGCTTTTACTCAAATTCACACACGCATGCCATGCACACACTGCGATGTCTCCAATGCGCATTGGCAACATGGCCAGAGGTTGCCTTACAGATGACACCCTAGGAGCAGCCATGATGACACTGACACAGCCTATAAACCTACACTGGTGACCTCGAGAAGCCTAGCTCTCCCCCTGCGCTACATTGAGTCAGTCTCGTCATTCAGCTATGTGACGTACCAGTAGACCTTTCTGTTCCTCCTGTGGACGTACAAGGACGTAGCTGCTACAGACCTCCAGAGGATGTCCAGCCTGTGTGACCCCCCCCGGTCCCCACTGAGCGCAGCAGGAACAGCAGAGCTAACCGGACAGGCAGGAACTCCTGGTAGAGTGACTTGCCTGCCTACGCACAGCTCAGGAATAAATCCTCTTCAGCGAGGATAACATGCTGCAGTACACAGTCCAGGTTGCTGCATCCATGGAGCAGGCTGCGTGCCCTGATACTGCGGCTATACATGAGAGTGTGCTGTGGTAAACGATGTTGGCAGCACTAGGTCATATCACCCCTAGGGTTCTAAAATGGTGGATGTATATTCTAATAATAAACACAGGGTAAGTCTGTGTAGAAAACAAAGTGCTAGCTTGGGATTAGTGCATTGCATCATGCTGCAATGGGGTGGCAGTAGTCATACATCACTGGTCGGGTGACACCGTTGCATTCTGTGCTGCATTGCATTACACAGCAGAAAGTATCCATGTTCTGCTGTGCTGCTGACTAGCGTTACGCAGCACCTGTAGCCACTATGCTAGTCATAGCCAAGAGCAGGAGGCAAGGCTACCACTATGCATGACAGGCTGCATGGAAGTGGCACCAGCTACAGCAGGACTATGCAGAAAAACAGATGCAGTCACTGTAGGCCTACACCCCAAAACACTATATTTCTTCTTACTCAACTCTCAATAGCAGTTGAGTAGGAGACCGGGAGTATGCCATGCAAAATAGTGAGTCAGTTGGAGTTTTCAACCTGGGGATTCTGAGTAGTTATTCACCTCATTGAGAACAAACTTCAGGTGGCTAGTCAGTCATTCTCCCTGTGCACCGTTAGGGGCTATTGCATGATATATGGATGTCATAAGGTGAAAGCACCAATTTGTAAGTCGCTCTGGATAAGAGCGTCTGCTAAATGACTTAAATGTAAATTTAACACTCTGGAAAGTTACAGCAGGAAATGACTAAAAGGTGACACCATAGTGGGAGTATTTTAGACATTTACTGTGGGGCCTGCAGCCTACGTGCTCCCACCCCAGTACTCTGGCTATGCAGACTGCCAGATAGGGTACTGAAGTATACATTATAACCTAGGCCTCTCACACCCCTACGAGATGCACTATGTTGGGACATACCATAGTATAGCCCAGCCCCTCCTGTCCCCACTGATTACACAAGATTCCTCACCTACTGAGAAGTGCGCCTATGCCCCAGCACACAAAAATAGAAACCGGCTCCCCCAAGTGACCTGGCTGATGCTGTGTAAAGTATAGGGCCAGGGTGGCTTGTATTTCCTCCTACACAGGGCTCTGGGCCAGAAGAATCTGTTACATAACAATGGCTGAGAATCTCAGGAATAGTCCTAACCAGACTTAAGAGGAGCACTAAACCTTAATGTGAAGCCTAAATTAGTTCTGAGACTGACTAAGCATACATTTGATATGAAATTTGCTAATCGTTCAAGGTAATCTAGACAGGCTTCATCAAAAAAAAAAAAAAAAAAAAAAATGGAAGGCCTACATGACCATTTGATTTGGGAGCTGGGAGACATGGAACTGACCAAGTTCAGGGTTTGATGGAGGCTAACTGATAGAAAGAGCTATAGTATTGATGCATGACTAGTCAATAAACAGGCACAGCAGTAGAGATTTTCTAGAAGGTTGCACGGACTCCTCCCAATGTCAACAAAGCCAATCCATTGTGATATATTTAGGGCCATATAAAAAGTAGTTTTTTTGTCTGGGTTCACCGTATCGCGGATTTTATAGGGCCCTATAGTTTGACATGTCAGTGACGCCACACTACTGCAGTAAAGGTGCTTGTTGTAGACTTATTTCTAACAAAAGGACACCAGACCACTGCAAGTCACAGTTCGAATAAACGTTTTGTTCAGGAGGCTGGGTGGACCGCACATATCTGATTAATTAACCGGTAGTTTTAATAATAAGTTGGTAACATGAGAATGGTCGCAGTCATCAGTTTGCAGTACAATCAATCCACTGACGCGCCACAGGGCACGTTTCCATTTCTGCGTCACATTTTCACGATTTTAAGATATTGCGAAGAGAAACTGGCCAATGGAATTCCAAGTTCATCGGTTAACCACACCCACCATGCAAGACAAGAAAAAAGCACTTTTATTTTAAAATTCTCCCCTCTTTAAAATAAAGGTTTTAGACTGATACCATGTTAGTTCACGACAAATAACACCACTCAGAAAAATAGTCATTAAGTAGTAAGTTCACCTGTATGAATAGTTAACTTGAGAAAGCTGCATCACACTTGAGTTAGTCACTGACAAACGACACCATTCTTTGTATGACTACAACACCACATGGTTTGCGGATTTAAGATGGTTCAAAGTGACCACTACTATTACCTCTTACTATCTAGACAGTTTTCTTTCGGGGATACGTCCATTGCCTGGACTATGCCACTAAAGAAACCAGCTGGCAATACAGAATATGAGACCGTCAAAAATGAATAAAATGGCCATTTGGTGACATAAGTCCTACAAAACAAACGTACATCATGTCATTAGCTAGCTAGCTATCTTGTGACGAGACTCACCTTACTTCGGATGAACAACTGCTAGACTGACGTATTTCTCTTACACCCAGCTGCTCAAGGTGATCTCCCAAACTCAACCGGAACTATTTTTTTGTCCGATCCATCACGTATCCATCCGCGATAAAGAAGTAAGTCGCTATTCAAATGATATAATGCATTCAATCGAGATATATGGTTTCAATAATTCATACATATTTAGAATGTATTTATGTATGATTTCTGTTATATTCTTTGAAGAAGAAAAAAACACCCGGTAACCTAGGGCTTGGAACTATAAACCAAGGGAAAGTTTACATAAAGGAACATAATAATGAAAGTGCGGTGATGCGATACCGCTGATGTCCAATCAGGAACCTGAGAAGTATCTCTGAAGCATGGGGCAGACATGTGACTCAGGGATGCAGTATAATTTCTTGAACATCGGAATGGGTACCATAGGGTCTTATATTCAATTACCTGTATTTCAGTGACACTATCCTCAATCTCACTGTATAGTCAATAATTGCATAAATGTATGCCCATCGTGGTGGTTGGAGATGTGAAAATCCCAGGAAAGACACACCAAAAGATGCACGTATATCCTCGAAGCCGCAGTGCCTCATGGGATGCACCATGACTGAAAGGTTATATTATTGTGTAAGTAACAAATATGTAAGAAAATGATTGTATCTCACTCTCAAACAAATCAGTACTTCTCTCCTTTCCAGTCTCCACTCCTCTCACCCACACACATAGTATCTGATGATGATGACGACGATATTTGACATAATTGTAGTTACATCACAATATTATTTATCATGCAAGGCAAGTTCCACAACATGTCACTTTAACAGTTCACTTTTTCATTCAGGGAATTCAGAGGAGTCTGTCAGCAGCACCAGTATAACCACAGATAAAAGAAGGAGCCAGTATCTTTGGCATAACAGTTGAGAATGAGATAATTTATAATCAACAGCTCCCTCTAGTGTTCATTAGGAAGAAGAGCTTAGCTGAGGCTTAGCTTACTGTGGCTAAACTACAGTTGAATATTCCTTCCCCCAGCACAAACCTTTGATAGTTTCCCTCTAACATTTTCTCTTACTTTTATATCATGCAATATATTTTTGGTTAGGTAGTTATATAAACAAAAACCCTTTCACTCAATCTGAATTGTTGAATTCCTACTCAACTCAACCTCTTATCACAGATGGGAGAGAGACTACATGTCCCGTCTAACCCTTATCAAGCCAAGTTAGAGGCAAATTCCTACCTGCTGTCACTGTTGAAGTGTTCTAACTGTAGGGATTGTCTACATGTCATCATGTACAGTATTCAGTCCTGGCATGTAACCCCTCCCTCTCTGTCCCCTCCTACAGTAGTCCTCACCTGATCTCAACGGTAACGTTGCTGCAGCTGCTGCCACTGCCCATGTTGGCTTCTCCCTGGCCCCAGCCAGACTCTGGCTGTGTCCTGCACTCTGCTCTGCTCCCTCAGACCAATGGACACCTGCCCAGGTGAGGGACATTCCCTCCAACCCAATCACCTGGCAAAGCCCCCACCTGTCACAGGGCATTATCGTCTCACACACCACAGCCATGAGGTACAGTGAGATAGCCCTCACCCTGGTGAAATCCTCAGCCAAATCCTATAGATGTATAGATATTAGATGAGAGCTGTTATGATATATTCGTATTTTGATTTGTGAAAATATATGTTGTCTGACTATGATGATTGTTTACTTACATATAATGTCAAATCTTCAAGTTTTTATAATTTTTGAATGAAGTGATTATATATTTTTTAAAGACCTAGAACAGCAGTATTCACTGCAGAACTATCTATTCTATGTCTATGGCAAGTCTCCCCTGTATGCATGGAGCTAGAGCCATCCTCTGAGAAGGTATGTACACTTGTCCTGTATAATTATTTCTATTGAAATGGTCATGCACTGTGCAGTAGAACTTAGTAGATCAAATGATTATGGCATGCTCCCCCACCATAGGCTCTTGAAGTACAGTGCATTCGTGAAGTATTCAGACCCTTTCCTTCTTTCAATATTTTGTTACGTTACTGCCTTGGATTAAATAAAAAATGTCTTCATCAATCTACACACAATATCCCATGATGACAAAGATAAAACAGGTTTTTAAAAATGTTTGCAAATGTGTTAAAAATAAAAAAACAGCAATACCTTATTTACATAAGTATTCAGACTCTTTGCTATGATACTTGAAATTGAGCTCCGGTGCATCTTGTTTCCATTGATCATCCTTGAGATGTTTTATACAACTTGATTGGAGTCCACCTGTGGGAAATTAAATTGATTGGACTTGATTTGGAAAGGCACACACATGTCTATATAAGGTCCCGCAGTTGACAGTGTATGTCAGAGCAAAAACCAAGCCATGAGGTCGAAGGAATTGTCCATAGAGTGCCGAGACAGGATTGTGTCGAGGTACAGATCTGGGGAAGGGTGCCCAAAATTGTCTGCAGAATTGAAGTTCCCCAAGAAAACAGTGGCCTCAATCATTCTTAAATGAAAGAAGTTCGGAACCACCGAGACTCTTCCTAGAGCTGGGTTCCCGGCCAAACTGAGCAATTGGAGGAGAAGGGCCTTGGTCAGGGAGGTGACCAAAAACTCTGACAGAACACCAGAGTTCCTCTGTGGAGATGGGAGAACCTTCCAGAAGGACAACCATCTCTGCAGCACTCCACCAATCAGGCCTTTATGGTAGAGTGGCCAGACGGAAGCCACTGACTCCTCAGTAAAAGGCACTTGACAGCCCAAAAAAAGGCACATGACAGCCCAGCTTCAAGTTTGTCAAAAGGCACCTAAAGGAATCTCAGACCATGGGAAACAAGATTCTCTGGTCTGAGGAAACCAAGATTGAACTATTTGACCTGAATGCCAAGCATCACGTCTGGAGGACGGTGTTGGCAACATGGTGGTGGCAACATCATGCTGTGGAGATGTTTTTCAGCAGCAGGGACTGGGAGACTAGTCAGGATCGAGGGAAAGATGAACAGAGCAAAGTACAGAGAGATCCTTGATGAAAACCTGCTCCAGAGCGCTCAGGACCTCAGACTGGGACGAAGGTTCACCTTCCAACAGGACAACGACACTAAGCACACAGCCAAGACAACGGAGGAGTGGCTTCGGAAGTCTCTGAATGTCCTATAGTGGCCCAGCCAGAGCCCAGACTTGAACCCGATCTAACATCTCTGGAGAGACCTGAAAATAGCTGTACAGCAACGCTCCCCATCCAACCTGTCAGAGGTTGAGATAAAAAATATAAAAAATAATGGGTCTGAATACTTATGTTGAATACTTAAACTTGCAAAAATCTCTGAAACCTGTTTTTGCTTTGTCATTATGGGGTGTTGTGTGTAGATTAGTGAGATTATTTTGTTTAATCCATTTTAGAATAAGGCTGTAATGTAACAAAATGTGGAAAAAGTCAAGGGGCCTGAATACTTTCTGAATGCACTGTATGTCCTATATTTGTCTTCAGGCAGAAAATCTTAACAAGGGTCACTGCACTTTGGGATTCCTGCCATATCACATCAGCAAAGAGACAGCACTCCTTACTAAGAGTGGACACACAGCAGAGCCAGAGCCTAATCTGTCCGTTATATTGGTCAGTACTTACCACGACACAGGGAGCTAACCAGGCTAAACACTGATTAAGACCGTTGCACAGAGGCTAATTGCCATTGTCTCAGACGCTGACTCAGCCACTGTACGATTTCCTAAACAATATGCAGCTCTATAATTGCTATACACACTGCAATACATTAAATACTGTTCCGTTGCTTCTACATTTCATGAGTTAATTGGAATGTGTTTTGTTCCTGAGGATTCACTTTATATATATTTTTTAATTTCATCTTTTAGAAAAGGCGATTTGTGAGCGTAACAGACAGAACGGTCCTAAAATAGTATCAGACAATAGACATGCACTTCTTTCTCAAAAAGTGATTGCTCTGGCAGAGACACAGGCACAGACTTAGAAACAGACTCAGAAACACACAGTCATCACAGCACTAACAGGACTGCCATGTTCCTCCATTTTCCTCTCGCCCTTCTCCCCCTTAGCAGAAACACAGTCAGCTGCAAGTCACATGACCAGCTGCTAGCTCCAACTGAGCATGCTCAGGCCCCTCAGTGTTGTCAGGCAAAAAATAAGACGGCAGTATGAGTCGAGATCTGCAATAGATAAACACAGACATAGAGCAGCCACCGGGAAGCAGAGAGGCTGATGCTGACAGGAAGCGAGAGGGAGGCAGCCATTTTGGCATTTACAATTCTCACTGCTGTTTTTTAAATCATTTTATTTTCATTTTTCATTCAGGGGGGACATAGCAAGGATATAAAAGCAGGTGTTCCCTTTAAGAGGGAAAGGATCAGGACCAAGGACAGCATCCTCCATCTCCATCCTCCATCTCCAGCTCCTGTATAGGTAAGCGTGTCAGCCGGAGGAGAGGTGGGGGAGGGGGAAAGCTGCATGCCTCTGCGTGTGTATAATTCTCATTGAGGGGATGAGGGGAGGGCGTCAGTTTGCATCTCTATCTGTATGTGAGATGACAGAGAGAGGCGAGAGGGGGTCGGGACATGGCAATGCAGGCGGGAGAGGACAGGAGGAGGAAGGGGGGTGATAATGGTGAGTGGGTTTGGGGGGGGGGGGGGGGCTTTCCAAAAGAGGATCATGAACATCCAGGAAATATGGAAAACCATTAATAGCAATAGGACGCATGATAAATACACTATAGTTGAAGTGGAATGTGGTCTCGCTAGAGGCAGTTTCTGGTGAAACAAAATGGAGATGAGGTCGCTGAACTGAGTAAGCACAGAAGAAGAAGGGAGAGAGACAGAGAGAGACAAAGTGTTTCTTCATTTTTACTGACTCATACGTATCTGGCAGAGGAGGCATTGTTGGATTTGTCGTTGACTCTAACAGCCACAGGCTGTGTATGTGTTGTGAGGTTATTAGCGGGTTCTGTGCCAACAACCTGTATTCAACTATGAGCATCGTACAGTAGACAGGAGTCCATTACCATTATGTATTGCCCTCAGTGCATGTTGTGTTTAGCTTAGGGGACACAATGTCTGATGTGTTTACATCTGAATGTAAAGATACGGCAGCTGGAATATGTGGAGTGAAGTACGGTATAATCTGGAACACGATTGTGTTTTTGTTGGGAGCTGTTAGGGATATATCATAGATTCAGTTTGTCTATCTAGCACAGTGATCTCATCCTCTGAGGACATTGTGAGGTCTGAGAGCTTAATGACTGATTATGATTGCTCTGTTGAAATATCACCATTTTAGGATGCTGAGAAAATGTCAAAAATGCCCTGAGAGAAATATATCCCTCCCTGGCTTTAACTCCTAATTTGGCCAGGTAAATCTTTTGCACAATTTCAATGATTGTTCCTAACAAAGACGATTCATAAACTTGAGAGTGCAGGTAATACAATGAAGTGATTTCATCAAATGGACGGCCCTTTCCTTACCTTTTGCGCACAGATTGAAAAGGTTAGATGAAGATTCTGTTGAATATTCAGATGACCTAAACATAAAATTGTGCACAAAGCACAAACACGTAAAGCCTCTCTCTCCCACACACTCTCCGTCTTCACTGTGAGTAATGGGAGGGTGACAGACGGCAGAAGTGGCTGTTGCTAGGATACATGGCACGGTGGAGTGCAGATGATTGAAGGAAAAAGGGAAAAGGAGGCCACCATTAGGAAGTGGCAATGCGGAAAACGTCATTGCATCACTGTTTAGTAAGTTGTGTTTATTAAAGGTAGATGCTTCGTAAAAAAAAATGCTGAAATAAGAGACATTACTGTAAGATTATTGTTCTTGTTCCTCCTGTCTCTCGTGCCAAATGGTTAGGTACCACGGTTTGAGAGGAAGTCCGAGTGACCGGGCCAGACTTCAACCTCAGTCCCTCCACCTACATGGAGCTCAGCTGTTATGGATGGGAGAAGCCTAACCCAGTCTGAGAAACCCCTATGAACAACAGACCCAATGGTGAGACAACTCGTATAACACCATATCCAATGGTAATATCATAGACGTAGTACTGTAGTCTCTGTTTATCATCAGGCTGCAGTTATCATAATAGATACAGTCAGAATGTCTGATGTGTGTAGATCTCTAATAGATATACAAGACGTGATGCCTTGCTGTCAATAACTACTAAGCCAAACAATAACATAATAGTGAATCGTCGTACATGTTTTACAAATAAATGTATTGAATATCTGTGGCTTATTTCATGTCTAGTTGTACTTTGTTTACTCCGTCCATCCCTTTGACGTGACATAAAAAGCTTTATTTTGAAGTCTTTGAAGAACTGGCAGCTAAATGGACAGAGAGAGAGAAAGGATGGGAGATGGAGCGATAATAACTAGAATGGCGTTTCACATCTGTCTGTATGCCTGCAGGACATCAAAGGCCAGTCCTGGACTGATGAGGAATCAGATGGGGAGAATGAGTCGGAGCAGTTCCTCTATGGGATCCAGGTACCCAGGCTGTCATGACATCCTCCCAGGCCTCCTGTCCCTCCCAGAGGGCAAACCGGACAAAATGTCATAATGACATCATTTCAACCAGTTTTGCCCGCTAGGCTCTTTGGTCCAATACAATCAGAATCATCACTTGGGGTCTTCAGAACTCCCCGTAGTGGTCCTCAGAAACTGCTATCTTATTACATCAAATCCTATGTGACATACACAATATGTTCATCTTTCAATCAGCTTTTTACAAAAAGTTATCTCTGAAGGCTCGGTTTGAAAGTACTGTAAATTCAGTCTGGTTTTAAAAGCCTATTCTCCATTGGATTCAGACCATCGACCAAGAGATGAGAGCCTGTTTGTCGGCACTGATATATGTGTGTGATAACGAGACAGATAGAAGATCGAACTAGAGATAGAGAGACACACCGATACAGTCCTGTGAGACAGCAGCACTGGAGACTGGCCCTGTACCTTGTCTAATACTACAGTCATTTCATACATGAGTATCGGAGCTAGCTCATATTACTGTAAATGGAGGCTACAGCAGCATCTCCATGGATAATTCAGTGGTCTGACCTGTGCCCCTCCCGGCCTGTAGGGGAGCTGTGCTGCTGACCTGTACCGACACCCCCAACTGGATGCAGACATCGAGGCAGTGAAGGACATCTATACCGACAGTGCTGTCTCTGTCAGGTACTACAGTACACACACAGTCGCCACAGCCAAATCTGGAAACCAAGACCACTGACTGTTATTATCATGATCAGTAAATACGTTGCTCCAGACAACATCAGACCCACTGAGATATCAAGTTTCTTAGCATGGAAAAGCTGATCAGTTTATGTGATTATTAAATCTGTATGTTTGCTATTCTTCTTCTTTCAGAGAGTATGGAACCATTGATGATGTGGACATTGACCTTCAGATTAACATCAGTTTCTTGGATGTGAGTTTTCATTTTATTTTCTATGGGCATTCCAGTATTACAATTCATCATGGTAGACAGTGTATGTGTATATCATATGTGTGTGTGTGTGTTTGTGTATGTGTTTGTTCTAGGAGGAGGTGGCAACAGCCTGGAAGGTCATCCGAACAGAGCCCATCATTCTGAGACTGCGCTTCTCTCTCTCGCAGTACCTAGATGGACCGGGTGAGCAGAGCCCCAGTGACTGTGTGTGTGTGTGCGCATGCGTTTGCCTGCCTGTGTTTGTGTAATCAGAGCTGAGTTCTTCACTCCTATGTGTTGCATAATAATGAGTCATCTATTCTCAGAACCGTCAGTGGAGGTGTTCCAGCCCTCCAATAAAGAGGGCTTCAGCCTGGGCCTGCAGCTCAAGAAGTGAGTCCTACTCGAGTCACATGCCACTCAGCACGATTCTTCACATTCTGGTTCAGAGAGGCAATCCACGGGTCCTACGCTAATTTCACAAGATTTCCACCATTTTCAATGACACCTATACAACTTCTACTATCTATGCAAAAGTATGTGGACGCCCCTTCAGCCACACCCATTGCTGACAGGTGTATAAAATCGAGCACACCGCCATGCAATCTCCATAGACAAACATTGACAGTAGAATGGCCTTACTGAAGTGCTCAGTGACATTCAATTGTCTGCCCTAGAGAGCTGCCCTGGTCAGCTGTAACTGCTGTTATTGTGCAGTGGAAATGTCTAAGAGCAACAGTGGCTCAGCCGCAAAGTGGTAGGCCACAGAATGGGACCACAGAACGGAACCGCTGAGTGCTGAAGCGCGTAGTGCGTAAAAATTGTCTGTCCTCGTTTGCAACACTCAGTATTTGAGTTCCAAAATGCCTCTGGAAGCAATGTCAGCACAAGAACTGTTCGTCAGGAGTTTCATGAAATGGGTTTCCATGGCCAAGCAGACGCAAACAAGTCTAAGATCACCATGCGCAATTACAATTGTCGACTGGAGTGGTGTAAAGCTCGCCACCATTGGACTCTGGAGCAGTGGAAACGTGTTCTCTGGAATGATGAATCACACTTCACCATCTGGCAGTCCGACGAACAAATCTGTGTTTGGCGGATGCCAGGAGAGCCCTACCTACCCGAATGCACAGGGCCAAATGTAAAGTTTGAAGGAGGAGGAATAATGGTCTGGGGCTGTTTTTCAGGGTTCGGGTTAGGCCCCTTAGTTCCAATGAAGGGAAATCTTAACGCTACAGCATCCACAATTCTGTGCTTCCAATTTTGTGGCAACACTTTGGGGAAGGCCCTTTCCTGTTTCAGCATGGCAATGCGCCTGTGCCCAAAGCGAGGTCAATACAGAAATGGTTTGTCTAGATCGGCGTGGAAGACTGACCTCAACCCCACCGAATACCTTTGGGATGAATTGGAGCACCGATTGCGAGCCAGGCATTATCGCCCAATATCAGTGCCCGATCTCACTAATTCTCAATGTGGTTGAATGGAAGCAAGTCCCCTCAGCAATGTTCCAACAAGACTGTAGGCTGTTATAGCAGAAAGGGAGTGACCAACTCCATACTAATGCCCATGATTTTGGAATGAGATGTTCGACGAGTAGGTGTCCACATACTTTTGGTCATTTAGTGTACAGTGCCTTGCGAAAGTATTCGGCCCCCTTGAACTTTGCGACCTTTTGCCACATTTCAGGCTTCAAACATAAAGATATAAAACTGTTATAACTATTTTTTTGTGAAGAATCAACAACAAGTGGGACACAATCATGAAGTGGAACGACATTTATTGGATATTTCTAACTTTTTTAACAAATCAAAAACTGAAAAATTGGGCGTGCAAAATTATTCAGCCCCCTTAAGTTAATACTTTGTAGCGCCACCTTTTGCTGCGATTACAGCTGTAAGTTGCTTGGGGTATGTCTCTATCAGTTTTGCACTTTGAGAGACTGACATTTTTTCCCATTCCTCCTTGCAAAACAGCTCGAGCTCAGTGAGGTTGGATGGAGAGAATTTGTGAACAGCAGTTTTCAGTTCTTTCCACAGATTCTCGATTGGATTCAGGTCTGGACTTTGACTTGGCCATTCTAACACCTGGATATGTTTATTTTTGAACCATTCCATTGTAGATTTTGCTTTATGTTTTGGATCATTGTCTTGTTGGAAGACAAATCTCCGTCCCAGTCTCAGGTCTTTTGCAGACTCCATCAGGTTTTCTTCCAGAATGGTCCTGTATTTGGCTGAAGAAAAGCAGGCCCAAACCATGATGCTGCCACCACCATGTTTGACAGTGGGAATGGTGTGTTCAGGGTGTTCAGGGCGCTGTGTTGCTTTTACGCCAAACATAACGTTTTGCATTGTTGCCAAAAAGTTCCATTTTGGTTTCATCTGACCAGAGCACCTTCTTCCACATGTTTGGTGTGTCTCCCAGGTGGCTTGTGGCAAACTTTAAACAACACTTTTTATGGATATCTTTAAGAAATGGCTTTCTTCTTGCCACTCTTCCATAAAGGCCAGATTTGTGCAATATACGACTGATTGTTGTCCTATGGACAGAGTCTCCCACCTCAGCTGTAGATCTCTGCAGTTCATCCAGAGTGATCATGGGCCTCTTGGCTGCATCTCTGATCAGTCTTCTCCTTGTATGAGCTGAAAGTTTAGAGGGACGGCCAGGTCTTGGTAGATTTGCAGTGGTCTGATACTCCTTCCATTTCAATATTATCGCTTGCACAGTGCTCCTTGGGATGTTTAAAGCTTGGGAAATCTTTTTGTATCCAAATCCGGCTTTAAACTTCTTCACAACAGTATCTCGGACCTGCCTGGTGTGTTCCTTGTTCTTCATGATGCTCTCTGTGCTTTTAACGGACCTCTGAGACTATCACAGTGCAGGTGCATTTATACGGAGACTTGATTACACACAGGTGGATTGTATTTATTATCATTAGTCATTTAGGTCAACATTGGATCATTCAGAGATCCTCACTGAACTTCTGGAGAGAGTTTGCTGCACTGAAAGTAAAGGGGTTGAATAATTTTGCACGCCCAATTTTTCAGTTTTTGATTTGTTAAAAAAGTTTGAAATATCCAATAAATGTCGTTCCACTTCATGATTGTGTCCCACTTGTTGTTGATTCTTCACAAAAAAATACAGTTTTATATCTTTATGTTTGAAGCCTGAAATGTGGCAAAAGGTCGCAAAGTTCAAGGGGGCCGAATACTTTCGCAAGGCACTGTATATTATGTACCCTAAATGTCCAGTAGAGTCAATGACATCTGCTAATTTCGTCCGAATTCAGTGATTGTGACTGGTTGTGCTGTCTGCCCTGTAGGATCCTGAGTACGTTCACGTCCCAACAGTGGAAGCACCTCAGTAATGAGTTCCTGAAGGCCCAGCAGGAGAAGAGACACAGCTGGTTCAAGGCCGGGGGAACCATTAAGAAGTTCCGCGCAGGACTCAGCATCTTCTCTCCCATCCCCAAGTATGGCTCCTATTACAGCTTCTAGTACTGACCCGGATACTATTATAGCTTCACATTCACTATCCTGGTCAGATTTCATCATCACTGTCATCTCAGTAGTCAATGGGTATGTTTACATCCATTCAATAAAACTATTCTTGTGAATACTCTGATTTAATGTAATGTTTAGATTAAAACGTTGACATGGTTTGCAAGAAGAACAATTTCGCTTACAATCCTCTATACATGGACAGGCTTCCTGATGGAACAATGTAGAAAATTGGCAATCAAAGTTAACGTTTTATCACCGGGGACCATGTTATTTTTGGGAAGCCTATTTGAGTTTGGACATATAACGTTTGGGTGTGTAAACTATTTGAAAGACATTTTCCCGAACTCACTTCCCTCGAGGGAGCTCACGCGCAGATCAAATACAACACAGGCACTCCAATAAAGGTGTTTACATGTCCTAGGTTGCTAGAAAATGGAGGTGTTTTTAACTGGGTTATGCTTTTACTTTGCTTGACCTTACGCAGATTAAGATAATCAGAGTAAGGTGGTTACATGACTAGTGCCAAACTAGTATTTGTCATAATTAGCTTAATATCAAATTATTAGTGTGCATGTAAACATATACACTAATTAGTTTCTCTGAACTTTCGTGTTTGTATAATTTTCTTCCATAGGTCTCTGAATGACTGTCTGTATGTGTATGTGCTGTATACTTCCAGGTCTATCCATTAATGGTCTCTGGGTTGTGTGTCTGTGTGTTCCCAGGTCCCCCAGCTTCCCTCTGATCCAGGACACGGTTCTGAAGGGGAAGCTGAGTGTTCCAGAGCTGAGGGTGACCCGGCTCATGAATCGCTCCATCTCCTGCACCATGAAGAACCCCAAGGGGGAGCTGTTCAGCTACCCCCCCAACAGCCAGGTCGGAGGTCACCTCCCCTCACCACCACCATCACACACCCCTCTCCTGACTGGCCCTCTTACCCCTATACACATCAGCACAGACAACACAATATTGATTTATTTTTGATTTATTACGTTGATTTGGACCACAATAACATACATCTCAGAAGTGAGTTGTGATGCGTTGTACCAGATTTAGCTAACAGCTAACTTACATCTGCAGTCCCCGGGAAGGTGAACATATAAACATGGAAACATTGTATGCAAAAGGACAACATACATGCGTCAGACATGTTCAAAACAGCAGTCAGGACATACAGACACGTTTCAAAACAGGGGTCAAGACAATACACGTAAAAGTCATTCCACATATTGTTGTTGGACCTGAGTTGTAAAAACACAAATCACACTGCGTGCACAATTATTAGGCAAATTGTATTCCTCAGGATAAATGTTATTGTTGAACAGACAGAATGCTCTCAGTCAATCCAAAATGTTATTGAACCTCCAACCTGAACGTTTAACAAAGGAAAAGTGAGTTTTGTCTTTCTCAGGGAATTATATGTGTGCACAATCATTAGGCAACTAATTTACAAAAATAATTTCTCCCAATTCACTTGTTTATTCTCAATTTTTAGAGTAAGTGTAACAAATAAGTAACAGAAAATGGCAATTAAATAACATTTTGGGCCTCTCAAAAATATCCAGTGACCAATATAGCCACCGTTCCATCCATGGAGTCTGTCAGATTCTTGATCTCCCAAATTCTGTTCAAAGAGGTGTATTGTCTACCCTCACTGTAAATCTCAAGTTTGAGAAGTTCTCAATAGGATTTAAGTCAGGTGAGGAAGGGGACCAGATCATTATTTGGGCATCTATGAGGCCCTTGCTGGCTAGCCAAGCAGTGGAGTACATGGATGCATGTGATGGAGCATTGTCCTGTATAAAGGTCATGGCCTTCCTGAATGCTGAGGACTTCTTCCTGTACCACTGCTTGAAGAAAGAATGTTCCAGAAACTGGCAGTAGGTTTAGGAGGTGAGTTTCAGTCCATCTTCAACCCAAAAAGGTCCAACTACCTCATCCTTAATGATAGCAGCCCATACCAGTACCCCTCCTCCACCTTGCTGGCGCCTGACTCAAAGTGGTGGCCTGTGTCCATTACTGATCCAGCCACGGGCCCATCCATCTGGACCATCAAGAGTCACTCTCATTTCATCTGTCCATAAAACCAGAGAAAAATCTGTCTTCAGGTGTTTCTTTGCCCAATCTTGACGCTTCAACTTGTGAATCTTATTCAGTGGTGGTGGTGTTTCAGCCTTCTTGACCTTGGCCATGTCTCTGAGCACTTGACACCTTGTACTTCTGGTAGGTTGCAGTTCTGGAATATGGTGGCACTGGAGGATAATGGGTTCCTGGTAGCTTGACTTTTAATTCTTCTCAGCTCTGGAATATGGTGGCACTGAAGGCTAATAGCTTGACTTTTAATTCTTCTCAGCTCTGGAATATGGTGGCACTGGAGGATAATGGGTTCCTGGTAGCTTGACTTTTAATTCTTCTCAGCTCTGGAATATGGTGTCACTGGAGGATAATGGGTTCCTGATAGCTTGACTTTTAATTCTTCTCAGCTCTGGAATATGGTGGCACTGAAGGCTAATGGGTTCCTGGTAGCTTGACGTTTAATTCTTCTCAGTTCTGGAATATGGTGGCACTGGAGGATAATGGGTTCCTGGTAGCTTGATGTTTAATTCTTCTCAGTTCTGGAATATGGTGCCACTGGAGGATAATGGGTTCCTGTGGTGCCACTGGGGGATAATGGGTCCCTGGTAGCTTGACGTTGAATTCTTCTCAGTTCTGGAATATGGTGGCACTGGAGGATAATGGGTTCCTGGTAGCTTGACGTTTAATTCTTCTCAGTTCTGGAATATGGTGGCACTGGAGGATAATGGGTTCCTGGTAGCTTGATGTTTAATTCTTCTCAGTTCTGGAATATGGTGGCACTGGAGGATAATGGGTTCCTGGTAGCTTGACGTTGAATTCTTCTCAGTTCTGAAATATGGTGGCACTGGGGGATAATGGGTTCCTGGTAGCTTGATGTTTAATTCTTCTCAGTTCTGGAATATGGTGGCACTGGAGGATAATGGGTTCCTGGTAGCTTGACGTTTAATTCTTCTCAGCTCTGGAATATGGTGGCACTGGAGGATAATGGGTTCCTGGTAGCTTGATGTTTAATTCTTCTCAAGTCTTTTGCTGTTCATTTGTTCTTTTCAGTCTCAGTTACATCTCTTTTTTGTTCCATTTTACCTGAGGTAATGAAGCTGCCTAGTAATTATACCTTGATATAAGGTGTTATTCACTTTCGCCACACCCTCCCTCATTACACAAATACATATCACCTGAAAATGATTCCATCCAATAAGCATTCGAGTTTATATGGTTCGGAGCTGGAAAATGTGCTTAGAAATAATGATAAGATAAGAATACTCACTTGCCTAATAATTGTGCACGCAGTGTATTGCACAGAGCCCAATTATTGCACCTCATGAAATTGCACATGTGTGTTTTGATGGGTATTCTATTGCATTAAAAACGTCACTGTGAGCGTACAGCTAGCTAGAACAGTCAAACACAATACATCATCCATATCAGAAAGTGCATGAATTCAGAGCAATACTCGTAACAAGCAACTATTTCCCCATTCTATTATCTACACTATCTAATTGTTTTCTCGCTTTGAACTACCTGACAACTTTGACTGTACCCCTCCCCCAACCAACACACCTACAGTACTGTACCTACCTTCCTTCCTGAGCCTCTCCCTACCCATACCTGACCACGGCTGGCGCCGTGTCCCATAATGCTTTGTCTTCACTGTACCCATCAGACTGTGGCTGTCCCGGCGGCCAGGGCCCCAGCGCAGATTACCACGAGGCAGCTGATTGAATTGTTTTTCTCATCCCAGGCGGGCGGCCACTGCAAGAACATCCCTACCTTGGAGTATGGCTTCTTAGTACAGGTAGATAAGACCTCAAGGACATAGCTAGGGCCCTAAACAGGCTTTTAGTTCACTCTGAACGTCCTTCCAAAACAACTCCAAAGCACAAACACTGATAGGACTATCAAGGGTCAATCACACGTACAGGAGTTAGAGGACACAGTGTGTGCTTAAAGAAGGGCTCCACCTCTGTTTGTTTGATTCACGAAAGTTGAAACGAGGAAGTGTTTTATCTTTATATTTAATGTGCCCGTGTATGATGGGTTTGTTTCAACCCTGGTTAAAGTGACAGACTACAGCGTTGATAAGAGGCCCAGTCAGCTGATGATGCCATCATAGGATAGTGATATATGGTGCTGGAGGAGAGGAGGGAGTGATTGGCAGGAAAACCACGTTTTGTCTCCCGACAGATAATGAAATACTCGGAGCAGAGGATCCCTACTCTCAATGAGTACTGTGTGGTCTGTGACGAGCAGCACGTCTTTCAGAACGGATCCATGTTGAAGGTAGACCACTTTTTTTTTAAACATTCAGTGTGAAGTGAACGTTAAAATGTAAACGTTTCAATTCAGTTATGAGCAAGTTTCTTTGTTTCACTCAGATTGATGTTTGTTTGTGTACGTGTGTGTACCACTTGCCCTGTATGTGTGTGTGTGTGTTTGTGTGTGTGTGTGTGTGTGTTTGTGTGTGGGTGCGCAGCCAGCTGTGTGCACTAGAGAGCTGTGTGTGTTCTCCTTCTACACTCTGGGTGTGATGTCAGGAGCAGCAGAGGAGGTGGCCACTGGAGCAGAGGTGACTGCCTGACTAACAACACACACACTTTCTCTATCCCCCTGTCTGGTCTGTCTGTCCCTGTCTATGTGGTGATAACTGATGGGCTTTCATGCTGATCCCTAGGTGGTGGATCTGCTGGTGGCTATGTGTCGGGCTGCTCTGGAGTCTCCTCGTAAAAGCATCATCTTTGAACCCTACCCGTCTGTGGTCGACCCCAACGACCCCAAGACTCTGGCCTTCAACCCAAAGGTTACCCACTGTTGCTATGGTTACACACCACGATACATGTTGTCTGGTATATGTGATAACATTCTGAAACATTATGGGTTGGGTTGTAGGTATTAATCCCATGGTTTTCTCTCTCCCTGTCCTTCTGACGCCTGTCTCTGTGGCTCCATCTTGCTCCCTGGTCACAGAAGAAGAACTATGAGAGATTGCAAAAAGCACTGGACAGTGTCATGTCCATCCGCGAGATGACCCAGGTACTGAGGCTGGGGGAGGCTGGGATGAAGGAAGGGCAGTCCTGTGCTGGACTTGGGCTGTAAAAAAGAGACTATATATGTGTTGTTGCGTTGAGTCGTCTCCTTGTCATATTTAGATCTGGTAGTCTAATGACGAAAGGATAGTGGGGTGTGACATAATGAAAGCTGTCTTTTCCAGGGCTCATATCTGGAGATTAAGAAACAGATGGACAAACTGGACCCCCTGGCTCACCCTCTACTGCAGTGGTAGGTAGAAGGTCTCTGCTTACACCTCCTGCAATCTAAACCTCCAACCTTGTTCTGCCACTTTCACTAACCTGTTTTTCTTCTCCCCGTCCTGTCCCATCCTCTCTCCTCCCTCTCTCTCTCTCCCTCTCCCTCTCTCTCTCTCCCTCTCCCTCTCCCTCTCTCTCTCTCTCTCTCTCCCTCTCTCCTCTCTCTCTCCCTCTCCCTCTCTCCCTCTCCCTCTCTCCTCTCTCTCTCCCTCTCTCCTCCCTCTCCCTCTCTCTCTCTCTCTCCCTCTCTCCTCCCTATCCCATCCTATCTCCTCCCTATCCCATCCTCTCTCCTCCCTCTCTCTCTCTCCCTCTCTCCTCCCTTTCCCATCGTCTCTCCTCCCTAACCCATCCTCTCTCCTCCCTGTCCCATCCTCTCTCCTCCCTCTCTCTCTCTCCCTCTCTCCTCCCTATCCCATCCTCTCTCCTCCCTGTCCCATCCTCTCTCCTCCCTGTCCCATCCTCTCTCCTCCCTCTCTCCCTCTCTCCTCCCTGTCCCATCCTCTCTCCTCCCTCTCTCTCTCCCTCTCTCCTCCCTATCCCATCCTCTCTCCTCCCTCTCTCCCTCTCTCCTCCCTGTCCCATCCTCTCTCCTCCCTCTCTCTCTCCCTCTCTCCTCCCTATCCCATCCTCTCTCCTCCCTGTCCCATCCTCTCTCCTCCCTCTCTCTCTCTCCCTCTCTCCCTCTCTAGGATCATATCCAGTAACCGATCCCATATCGTCAAGCTGCCTCTGAGCAGGGTATGAATAACACAGATCTCTGGTCTGTCTGCTCTTCCTCGTAACTGTTGCCGTGTGTTCTCCACTACATGATTCTCTATTCTCTCTCTCCTTCCCTCCGTCTCTCTCTCTGTCCTATAGCAACTGAAGTTCATGCACACATCCCACCAGTTCCTATTACTCAGCAGCCCGCCTGCCAAGGAGGCACGCTTTCGCACGGCCAAGAAGCTCTACGGCAGCACCTTTGCCTTCCAGTGAGTCCCCTCTCTCTCCCCTAAGGGTGCCACTCCCCTGAAGTGGTCCCATATACAGTGTATGGCAGCACCAACCTCCCCTTAACCATAGACTCCCACATACAGAATAGGTACTATGTTTTATTAAGTTTGAGATAACTTTATTCGTAAATTGTACACAAAGTCCAACCGAAATGTATCCCATCCCCTCCCAAAGACACTCAAACATACAGGTTGGAGAGGTTGGAGCAGGGGGTTGCCACACTGGGTGCCCGTGGAGCAGTTGTTGTGGGTGGTTAAGTGCCTTGCTCAAGGGTACAATGGCAGGCAACGCATTTAGGATTAGATACCCGCATCCTCCGGTTGCCAGCTCACTTCCACACCGATTTTCATTTTCCCGTCAGACCCAGGATTCAAACTGGTAACCCTCCGGTTGCTGGGTCGCCTCTCTAACTTCTAGGCTACCTGCCGCCCGGTCTTATAGACAGAGACAACACATAATATAGTCCCACATAGCTGGTAGTTACAGCATCCACCAGCTGACGGCACAGTGAGCAGACACCACACCCTGTTTTCCCAGCAGTACTGGGTCCCTGATGCAGAGACATCAGTGTGAGCGACAGACAGAGTCAGACAGCCATGCCGAAAGGCAAATCAAATCAAATCAAATTTTATTTGTCACATACACATGGTTAGCAGATGTTAATGCGAGTGTAGCGAAATGCTTGTGCTTCTAGTTCCGACAATGCAGTAATAACCAACTAGTAATCTCGCTAACAATTCCAAAACTACTACCTTATAGACACATGTGTAAGGGGATAAAGAATATGTACATAAAGATATATGAGTGAGGTGATGTGAGTGAGGTGATGGTACAGAGGCACAAAGCAGAAGCACGCATGGGACCATCTCAAAGCAATCAGAACTGTCTCCGTCCCTCAGGGAGCTAGCTGAATTCAATTCAACAACCACTCCTCTTGAACATTGTCTCTGCTAAGAATAACAGCATGGCTACCCTGTTTCACCCCTGGGGGTTTATTTGAGGACAATAAGAGATGAGAGACGGTACAGTTTGATGTATTCCCACTGAGACGTCTATTCACGTAACATCCTGCTGTTGAAATGAGAAGGAGGGGGGATGTAATATCAGGAGATTTCTGAGCTGTTCTTGTGCTTTAGGTCCTCGGCCATCCTGCTGTTTTTAGCAAACAAACACGACAAGTTTAGAAAATGTGAGAAAATAGAATTACTATCTCATACAATCAGCCAAAAACACAGTGGAAACAGACTTATTGCATTGCCAATACGATGTAGATATCTCACGGGCATGAATGCTTTACTCGAGGTACAGTATAACAATCTGTCCATAAATGGTGGGCATGCAAACGTGGAAATAATTCTGTTTTGAACGATCTCTGCACAGCGTTGTTGGAGCCTTTAGAAAGCACTGGCCCTGTTTGAGGAAGAAGTGTTCAGTATTCACAGCTCTCCTTATCTCTCTCTCTCCCTGCACCTGCTCTAGTGGTTCCCATATAGAGAACTGGCACTCCGTTCTGAGAAATGGACTAGTCAATGCCTCTTATACCAAACTGCAGGTATGTAGATCCAGCAGTTGGCTGAACTAAGACGCATCCTCCCTTGGACAGAGCCTGTCTGTCCTCCTCACACACAGTGCAGGTTGGCTGTCCAGCTGATCCATTTTGACAGTAACGGATGCCAGGTTTCTCTCTCATTGTATTGCCAGGCCCACCGGTAATTTTCCCCTGGCATATGTCGAGCACTTCCTGTTTCCTGCTCTGACAGCAGTGGACGCCACGCCTCTTCCTGTCCTGATAGAGAGGCGGAGGGGCTGTGTTGTCTGCTGGGGGGCTGGGGGTTACCAGTCGGCCTGGCTGGAGGCGTGGCTGCCTGGGTAGACCACTAAGAGCACTGAGTAGACTAGGTCAGAGGTTGCGACTGCTGCCCCGCCCCATGTCTGTTTCGCTATGAGGATCCACAGAGTGGGTGAGTGGGTGAGGGATCCAAAGAAGGTTAGTAACGGTCATCACCTATACTGTTTCTCTTATTTACCTCTATGCTGATCCTAATGATGTACGGTATATGGCTGAACCTCCTGGTAGTCCAAGACCCTGTACAAGACATTAAACCACATGCATGACAATCTATTTTGATGTCTATAGACTCTTAGGTTCATAATGTATGCACCTTTGAAACACGCCATCTCGCTCCTTCCTGTTATTATATTATGCCGTATGACCGGGAGAAGTCAGCAGGGTGTTTGTTGTCAGTGAGTGGTTTATTATGAGCATATTACAGTATTAGAACCTTTGTTGTTAGATCTTTGAAGACTCGTCTTTTATCCCCTTGTTCTGCATCCCTCGCGCTCCCTCTCCCTCCTCCTCACCTTGAGCGTTTGTTTGTTCATTCTCTCACCCCTTCAGCTTGCACAGCAAATCTCATTGTGTCTCTGTCTCCTAGCCCTCGTTCTGTTTTCCAAACTCAGAAGGGATTCTTCTTTCTCCATCCAGTTCACCCTCCACTCTCACAAAGTATTTCTGTGGGTGTCACCTCTCCACTGGAGCTGGAACCTCCTCTGCTCTGCCATGGATGTCCATCAAACATTCCCCGTCTTCTTCATCCTCTTCCTCCTCATCCTCACCTTGTTCTGTCGCCGTGCGTTCTGATGCAGCTCCACGTCCTTATGGATGATTTACATGAATGTTCAACACAAGACTTCAACATGGACGTTTGTTACCTCACCTCAACATCTTATGAGGTCTCAGTGGGTAGTGGAACAGGAGACTATGGGGTCCAACAATAGTCAATGTATTGCACTTTAGGCAGGTGTCTTTTTCTATTGCACTTCACCTGGTGGTGTCTCTCTTGTGTGTGTGTGTGTGTGTGTGTGTGTGTGTGTGTGTGTGTGTGTGTGTGTGTGTGTGTGTGTGTGTGTGTGTGTGTGAGCGTGTGTGTGTGTGTGTGTGTGTGAGCGTGTGTGTGTGTGGTGGGCTCTCAGTGATTCTTCCCCTTGCTCTTTTCAACGCAAGCTGCATGGTGCAGCCTATGGAAAGGGTATCTATCTCAGCCCCATCTCCAGCATTTCCTTTGGATACTCAGGTAGGAAGCCAAGGCCTGCTCCCTCTCTCTCTCTCTCTCTCTCTCTCTCTCTCTCTATCTCTGTCTCTCTCTCTCTCTCTCTCTATCTCTGTCTCTCTCTCTCTCTCTCTCTCTCTCTCTCTCTCTCTCTCTCTCTCTCTCTCTCTCTCTGTCTCTATCTCTGTCTCTCTCTGTCTCTCTCTCTCTCTCTCTCTCTCTCTCTCTCTCTCTGTCTCTCTGTCTCTGTCTTTTTCTCTGTCTCTCTCATCCCTCGTCCTTCAAACTGTTGGTTGTGTCTGCTCTGTTCAGCTGACTTGTCTCTGACTTGTGTCTGCTCTGGTACAGTCCATCTTCATCTTTGGGTTGGGTTCACCTACCTGTGCTGTCCCTGCACTACATTGTCCTGTGTGTCCACTGTGGGGCTGCTGGTCTGGTCTGTATGTGTCTGGCTCTGTGCATTGCATATCACACCGTGCTGTGATCATGTAGTCATCTGATATCATCTAGTTTTGTGTGCATGTGTGTCTAGGTCTAACTGGGTAAGCAAGCAGCCATCTTTAAGTAAGGTTGAGCAATACCCTGACCCTATGCCATCCTCACCTGTTGTTCCATCAACAGAACTCAACGTATTGTCAGCTGTTGACATGTTCTCAGCATCCTGTACAGCTCTGACCAGCTTTGCGTTTGTTCCCATCCGTGTGTGTGTGTTCAGGGATGGGTAAAGGACAGCACCGCATGCCCACCAAAGATGAGCTGGTGCAGCGTTACAACCGAATGAATACCGTTCCACAGGTGCAGTGTCTGATGGTGAGAGACTCATACGCGTAGGACTTACAACCATTTGCCCTGTTGATACGTGTCCGGGCCTGACATCATGCTCTGTGTTGACTGCCTCCACAGAGCCGTCCTATCCAGTCAAGGTTTCTCCAGAGCCGGAATCTAAACTGCATTGCCCTTTGTGAAGGTAAATACTGTACCACATGAAATGTGTAGACGAGCTGTGTCAATTTGAGCCCTTGTTCTTGGTCGTGTTGTGGTGTGTTTTGTTAACCCCTTCCATGTCTCGCTGTCTGCCTGTCTCAGTGATCACGTCCAAGGACCTGCAGAAGCACGGCAACATCTGGGTGTGTCCTGTGTCCGACCACGTTTGCACGCGCTTCTTCTTCGTGTGAGTAACACGACTCTTATCGTTCCCCTAGAAATCGAGGTGACGCACAGCAAGACAGGCAGCTAACAGACGCATCGCTTCATCCGATGTGACCGGTCACCTCTGTGTTGCAGGTACGAGGACGGCCAGGTGGGAGATGCCAACATCAACACCCAGGAGCCCAAGGTGCAGAAGGAGATCATGCGTGTGATCGGCACTCAGATCTACTCCAGCTAATGGAGGCTCCCCGGGGGCCCTTGGAGGAACAGGTCTGTACTGAAGATATGAATACAGACAGCCATTTGGGAGACACAAACTCCAGACCAGATGAGGGAGGTTGATGATCTTTACGCCTCATATCTACAGTCTCGTTCCCTTTCCTCACTTTATATTCCACTGCTTTCTGTTCTCACTGTGTAGCAGTTCCTCCTTTGTGCTCCAGTGAGCCACACCCGTGGGCTAGATAGTGCTGGAGAACACAGGGATGAATGAAGGAAACCTTAGCTGGACTGGTTTGCCACACACACACACACACACACACCCGCACTCTGAGCTGAAGCGCACGAACACACTCACTTCCCTTTCAGCCTTCTGGTATCTCATTTCCTCCTGAGCCACTGTCAAGTCTCATCCACTCTCTTTTATCAGCTGCAAATGTGAGAATCCTTTGGACTGTGTATCTATATTCATCACTTCTCATTGTGGATATCTAGAAGAAGAAGAACGAGTCATGTTTAGTTTATTACACCCCCCTGTGGGTGTTGAATGGTGGATCTACATGCATGTAGAAGTGTGTTATTTTATTGTGTTTGTTGTAGGCATTATCTCAGTGATCCGTTTATTTCCTATTCTTTGACTAATGACATAAATTAACGGGCCAAGATGCAATTATCTCCCGGGTCAAAGCAGTGTTGTGGGTCAGTTTGTCTTCAGATAGCACAGACAGAGGGACCTCAAGCCCTCTGGTTGAGTAACATGATCGTATGTTGCACAGGAGAATCCATCACGGGCTAATATCGTTACCAGTCTGTCAGGAGAGACTAGTCACAGACAGACACAGCCACAGCCTGCTCCCTCTGTCGACTAAAGCCCTTTCTTGTCTTCTCCTGACGTTTCATTTAGGGAAATTAGACCGGAGAGTCTAAATGATGACAGAGAGAATACTGGTGCCCCCTAGACTGCTGAATCTGAGAGAGCATGATGCAAAACCCATAGCAACACTCTTCTTCGAAAAAGCACACTGACAAGAGGAGCTGTTCTGCCATGGCCATAGACTTATCTTTGTGACTTGATCCATAAAGTACAGTCCATCCCACTCTGAGAGACTAGGGCAGTGACCCCAGGTGAATCCATGCCCTACAGCACACTATCCCTCCCTACTCAGAGATATAATACATGGAGTTATTATATGTCTATGGCCCTACCAACAGGACACTGGATGTTGTTGTGCTTTACTTACATATTTACGGTTTACCTTGGGGAACGGCAACCCTGTGTATAATTTACCCTGTTTATCAATTAGCTGTATGTATGTGTGGGTTATTCGTCATTTCTGTACAATCGTACATTATACTGGACATTGCACTTATTCAACATTTGCCTAGCCCAGAAATGTATGTTCCCTGTCTCTCTGTTCTCTCTCTCTCTCTCTCTCTCTCTCTCTCAGACTGTCTCAAGGTCTACCTGTCTAGTGTGTAGAAAGACAGGGAACCACAGAAAGATTTATATTTGGAGTAAAAGTCAACTAAACTACTAAATGTCCCATATGGTGAAATGTCTTCACTAGGACATGCATACTGAACATGACTTGGCAATAGGTGCTGGGGACAAATGCAGAGCGTGGTTGGTGTTGAACAACAACAACAAGAGTGTATTGTAAATGTAAATATGGACCAGAGAAGGAGAAATGTACTGTTGGGAGAGAAATGACTCTTATCTGCACAAGTCAAGTATTGTTTGTCGAGATGAAAAGACTGGGGGAAACACCTTACCCAGCCTTCACTATCCAGTGCTCCTTCTGGCTGCGGTGTGTAGGGCCCGTTGACAGCTGATACCTATTGTCCCCCCATTAAGAGTGACTGTATTCAGAGCCCTATCTGTTCTTGTCCCTCTCTGTCAGTGGTGTGTTCCCGATGGTGACGACGATGGAAAGATATGATGAAAGGAATGAATAAAGATTTTGCACAATTTTAATAATTGCCTCCTTTTCTTTCCGTAATGCTTCGAGAGTCGTTGATTTGCGTGGTGGAGCGGAAAGGGTGTTGTTACCGTACGACGTTACATGACAATATGCACCGGTGTCTCGTAGACTGCAGGGGGCGTCCTCGCTCCGTGTGACTAACCCAGACGTGATTACTGTCCACCATTCCAACTGTTGTAGCAGTGTGTCTCACGACTGTGAGGATCAATGGCAGTTTTATTAAACATCTAACTTCATCAATGAAAAATCACATTTATAGGCTAAAGCCACTCCGGTGTACAGGTGCATCGTGGTGAAGCCAGTAATTGTGGGATTTGGTCAGGCGAATGCATTAACAAGAGACCTGTTTGTTGTGCGTGGTGTTGGTAGGTAGGTGCTCATATGATGTCAGCAGGGAGCACTTTTCCCTCATAGAGAGGGGTTGTTAAGACCTGTTCTCCAGCCAAATTCCCACTCTGACTCTCTAAATCTGACCGTAGACACAGACTGAGCCCCGCGCTGCCACTCCACTACAAAACTCTAAAATGATGGGGTTTTTGGCACCAAAATGGCTACTGCGTCTCACAAGTGGTGAATGTGGAGAGAGAGAACATTGAAGTACTACAGTGAAGTACTTACAGACCCTTGAAAGGCACTTAATGTGTGTATTTGCGGGCACAGTAATTGAGCCCCTCCCTTTCATATTGACCCATTTGACAGGCGCTGTGTTCGGGGCCTTGTGTTTGAGTGAAATGTCTTCATTTCTGTGACTGGCAGATGATGTGTATGGTTCCCATGCTGCTGTGATCTTACACATGCTGCGTCACGTTGGACACATGCCCTGGGTTTGGCTCGTCCCGTCAGCAGTAAGGCCAGTTGGCTGTTAGCTCAGAGCCCAGAGTGTGACTGTGCTGGCCTGCTGTAATACAACAACCGTCCACTGTGGGGAGCTCTGGTGTCGCTCACCTCAGAACCCTCTCTCTTCCTCTGTCTCTCTACCTCGCTCTCCCTACCTGCCAGAGACACATACTCACACATGCACACACACACACACACACACACACACACACACACACACACACACATCAGATCACACAGACGCTGGTTGTTTAGTTTAGTGGGATAAAAAGGTGGTGATGTGAGACGTGAGGGCAGGCAGAGGGTTAGCAGAGGTGTCTGGCCCTCTCGTCGGCGTCGTCGGCACGGTCAGCTGTCTGCCCCTCCCATACCTGTGTAATCAGTGTGACCGTTTGATTCCCGCACAAAAGGAGCAATTAAGGGGAGTTGTTTAATCACCCACACTTTTATTGAGCTCGGGGGTTCTTCGCTTGCAGCTCCAGCCCCGTGTCTGCAGTTGCGGCAGACAGGAGTGACAGAGGAGGTTGCCGGTTTAACAGGACGCTAAGGGTTTCCTCCCAGTCAGACTCTATATGTCTACGCTACCTGCACTCTGGTGCAGGGGGGACAATGGACACACACACACACACACACACACACACACACACATGCAGATTTGGTTAATAGTTACATGTTAATAGTTACATGTACAGGGTTGCAGGTGTGATTGCAGGGTACAGTGCAGTCACACACACACACACACAAGCCCAAAGACCAGCCCAAAGACACTGCATTACACAAGGAGCAACCAGTACAGTTCCCTTAGAAACCTTATCAATGTTCAGATTGAACTGATGGCTTTTACTTGGTAATATGATGTGTGTGTGTGTGTGTGTGTGTGTGTGTGTGTGTGTGTGTGTGTGTGTGTGTGTGTGTGTGTGTGTGTGTGTGTGGATTTAAATGATTGGGCTGTTGCACTTTCCCCCTGTCTATTCCCTGAGGGGGAGTGTGAGGTGAGAAGGGGACATGTTGCTTTAAAATGTCACAAACTGGGAGTGAACAGCACCACTGTGCATATCGACCCAGAGAGAAGGGTGAGGGGGTGGGAAAGAGCACACCAGCTCTGCTCATAAAGCCAACAGCTGCGTGGGTAATGTTTTGTGACACACAGCCTCTCCGAGCCCTTCTGTTTCCCCCAGTGCCAGGAGACGCCATTTTCCGTTGTCACAAATGTCTCTGCCATTCACCCCCTAAGTCTTAATTATCACTTTGAGTTTTTGGCCATGTTTTGCACATGATGGTGAATGGATCCATCTACATGCTTTATAATTCTACTCCGCGATTTACAAGTGCCGTTTATTACAATCGGCAGCGCCTCCTCTTTAACACTGGCAGCCCTCTCCAGAAAGACACCAGGAACAAAAGACCAGGGCAATCTGGCAGCCACAGGGCTTTGACTACTGCCTCTGCCATGGCCCATCTCCTCCCCTCCTTCTCCTTCTCTCTCTATTTCTATCCTCTGTCTGACTATCCTCTTCTCTCTCTCTCTCTCTCTCTCCTTCTCTCTCTCCCCCCACATCGTCACTAATTTATCTGTTTTTATTTGCTCTCTCATTTATTAATTACATTTTTTCGTGGTTCAGAGAAATAGTTGAAATTGGCCCCTATCTTGCTTGAAGCAGAGAGGAGAAGAAAGAAGCTAATGTGGATTTTTCCTCCTCGTCCTCCTCGTCCTTCATGTAATTCATTTTGGATTAATTCTCCTGTCTTCTGAGACAATCCTAATTCTTTATTATTTCCACTCCACAGACTTAATGACATCCACACATCACATCCCCTGTCTGCTAACATCACACCTGGCACACAGACAGACGCTAGCTAGCTCTCCCCTGATTGAACTACCCTCTATGTTAGCTGCTCCAGCTCAGTTAGCCTCCAGGCTTCTGTCTGGAGAGAGACAGGACACCCAATGGAAGTCTGGTGTCTGTCAATGTGCCACTTCGGCCCCCTCACTTCATACTGTAGAGCTTGTAGAACCTCAAGAGAGAAATGAGAAAGCCATATGTTTCATTAACATGCCATTCACAAAATCATTGATTTGATTCTTGCCAATCTTCTTCATATAGTATTGCACTGTATATCACTCTGTCCATCCCAACAGTCACTTGTCAATTCCTGTGGTATGAGAGCCTGCTCAATGACAGATGGACTCAAGGAGGGTGATCTTGCCTCTCCCTTCTCTGTCTTTCTCTGTCTCTAACTCTCTCTCTGTATCTGTCTCTAACTCTCTCTCTGTATCTGTCTCTAACTCTCTCTCTGTATCTGTCTCTAACTCTCTCTCTGTATCTGTCTCTAACTCTCTGTCTCTAACTCTCTCTGTATCTGTCTCTAACTCTCTCTCTGTATCTGTCTCTAACTCTCTCTCTGTATCTGTCTCTAACTCTCTCTGTATCTGTCTCTAACTCTCTCTCTGTATCTGTCTCTAACTCTCTGTCTCTAACTCTCTCTGTATCTGTCTCTAACTCTCTCTCTGTATCTGTCTCTAACTCTGTCTCTAACTCTCTCTCTGTATCTGTCTCTAACTCTCTCTCTGTATCTGTCTCTAACTCTCTCTCTGTATCTGTCTCTAACTCTCTCTCTGTATCTGTCAATTCAATTCAATTCAAGGGCTTTATTGGCATGGGAAACATGTGTTAACATTGCCAAAGCAAGTGAGGTAGACAACATACAAAGTGAATATATAAAGTGAAAAACAACAAAAATTAACAGTAAACATGACACATACAGAAGTTTCAAAACAGTAAAGACATTACAAATGTCATATTGTATATATATACAGTGTTTTAACAATGTACAAATGGTTAAAGGACACAAGATAAAATAAATAAGCATAAATATGGGTTGTATTTACAATGGTGTTTGTTCTTCACTGGTTGCCCTTTTCTCGTGGCAACAGGTCACAAATCTTGCTGCTGTGATGGCACACTGTGGAATTTCACCCAGTAGATATGGGAGTTTTTCAAAATTGGATTTGTTTTCGAATTCTTTGTGGATCTGTGTAATCTGAGGGAAATATGTCTCTCTAATATGGTCATACATTGGGCAGGAGGTTAGGAAGTGCAGCTCAGTTTCCACCTCATTTTGTGGGCAGTGAGCACATAGCCTGTCTTCTCTTGAGAGCCATGTCTGCCTACGGCGGCCTTTCTCAATAGCAAGGCTATGCTCACTGAGTCTGTACATAGTCAAAGCTTTCCTTAATTTTGGGTCAGTCACAGTGGTCAGGTATTCTGCCGCTGTGTACTCTCTGTGTAGGGCCAAATAGCATTCTAGTTTGCTCTGTTTTTTTTGTTAATTCTTTCCAATGTGTTAAGTAATTCTCTTTTTGTTTTCTCATGATTTGGTTGGGTCTAATTGTGCTGTTGTCCTGGGGCTCTGTAGGGTGTGTTTGTGTTTGTGAACAGAGCCCCAGGACCAGCTTGCTTAGGGGACTCTTCTCCAGGTTCATCTCCCTGTAGGTGATGGCTTTGTTATGGAAGGTTTGTGAATCGCTTCCTTTTAGGTGGTTGTAGAATTTAACGGCTCTTTTCTGGATTTTGATAATTAGTGGGTATCGGCCTAATTCTGCTCTGCATGCATTATTTGGTGTTTTACGTTGTACACGGAGGATATTTTTGCAGAATTCTGCGTGCAGAGTCTCAATTTGGTGTTTGTCCCATTTTGTGAAGTCTTGGTTGGTGAGCGGACCCCAGACCTCACAACCATAAAGGGCAATGGGCTCTATGACTGATTCAAGTATTTTTAGCCAAATCCTAATTGGTATGTTGAAATTTATGTTTCTTTTGATGGCATAGAATGCCCTTCTTGCCTTGTCTCTCAGATCGTTCACAGCTTTGTGGAAGTTACCTGTGGCGCTGATGTTTAGGCCAAGGTATGTATAGTTTTTTGTGTGCTCTAGGGCAACAGTGTCTAGATGGAATTTGTATTTGTGGTCCTGGTGACTGGACCTTTTTTGGAACACTATTATTTTGGTCTTACTGAGATTTACTGTCAGGGCCCAGGTCTGACAGAATCTGTGCATAAGATCTAGGTGTTGCTGTAGGCCCTCTAACTCTCTCTCTGTATCTGTCTCTAACTCTCTGTCTCTAACTCTCTCTCTCTGTATCTGTCTCTAACTCTCTGTCTGTATCTGTCTCTAACTCTCTGTCTCTAACGCTCTCTCTCTGTATCTGTCTCTAACTCTCTGTCTGTATCTGTCTCTAACTCTCTCTCTCTGTATCTGTATCTAACTCTCTGTCTGTATCTGTCTCTAACTCTCTCTCTGTATCTGTCTCTAACTCTCTCTCTGTATCTGTCTCTAACTCTCTGTCTCTAACTCTCTCTCTGTATCTGTATCTAACTCTCTGTCTGTATCTGTCTCTAACTCTCTCTCTGTATCTGTCTCTAACTCTCTCTCTGTATCTGTCTCTAACTCTCTGTCTCTAACTCTCTCTCTGTATCTGTCTCTAACTCTCTCTCTGTATCTGTCTCTAACTCTCTGTCTCTAACTCTCTGTCTGTATCCTTCTCTAACTCTCTCTCTGTATCTGTCTCTAACTCTCTCTCTGTATCTGTCTCTAACTCTGTCTCTAACTCTCTCTCTGTATCTGTCTCTAACTCTCTGTCTCTAACTCTCTCTCTGTATCTGTCTCTAACTCTCTGTCTCTAACTCTCTGTCTGTATCTGTCTCTAACTCTCTCTCTGTATCTGTCTCTAACTCTCTCTCTGTATCTGTCTCTAACTCTGTCTCTAACTCTCTCTCTCTGTATCTGTCTCTAACTCTCTCTCTGTATCTGTCTCTAACTCTCTCTCTGTATCTGTCTCTAACTCTCTCTCTGTATCTGTCTCTAACTCTCTCTCTGTATCTGTCAATTTTCAATTCAATTCAAGGGCTTTATTGGCATGGGAAACATGTGTTAACATTGCCAAAGCAAGTGAGGTAGATAATATATAAAGTGAATATATAAAGTGAAATAAACAATAAAAATTAACAGTAAACATTACACATACAGACGTTTCAAAACAATAAAGACATTACAAATGTCATATTATGTATATACAGTGTTTTAACAATGTACAAATGGTTAAAAGACACAAGATAAAATAAATAAGCATAAATATGGGTTGTATTTACAATGGTGTTTGTTCTTCACTGGTTGCCCTTTTCTCGTGGCAACAGGTCACAAATCTTGCTGCTGTGATGGCACACTGTGGAATTTCACCCAGTAGATATGGGAGTTTTTCAAAATTGGATTTGTTTTCGAATTCTTTGTGGATCTGTGTAATCTGAGGGAAATATGTCTCTCTAATATGGTCATACATTGGGCAGGAGGTTAGGAAGTGCAGCTCAGTTTCCACCTCATTTTGTGGGCAGTGAGCACATAGCCTGTCTTCTCTTGAGAGCCATGTCTGCCTATGGCGGCCTTTCTCAATAGCAAGGCTATGCTCACTGAGTCTGTACATAGTCAAAGCTTTCCTTAATTTTGGGTCAGTCACAGTGGTCAGGTATTCTGCCGCTGTGTACTCTCTGTGTAGGGCCAAATAGCATTCTAGTTTGCTCTGTTTTTTTGTTAATTCTTTCCAATGTGTCAAGTAATTATCTTTTAGTTTTCTCATGATTTGGTTGGGTCTAATTGTGCTGCTGTCCTGGGGCTCTGTAGGGTGTGTTTGTGTTTGTGAACAGAGCCCCAGGACCAGCTTGCTTTAGGGGACTCTTCTCCAGGTTCATCTCCCTGTAGGTGATGGCTTTGTTATGGAAGGTTTGGGAATCGCTTCCTTTTAGGTGGTTGTAGAATTTTAACGGCTCTTTTCTGGATGTTGATAATTAGTGGGTATCGGCCTAATTTTTGCAGAATTCTGTGTGCAGAGTCTCAATTTGGTGTTTGTCCCATTTTGTGAAGTCTTGGTTGGTGAGCGGACCCCAGACCTCACAACTCTAACTGTCAGTCTTTAACTCTCTCTCTGTATCTGTCTCTAACTCTCTCTCTGTATCTGTCTCTAACTCTCTGTCTCTAACTCTCTCTTTGTATCTGTCTCTAACTCTCTCTCTGTATCTGTCTCTAACTCTCTCTTTGTATCTGTCTCCAACTCTCTCTCTGTATCTGTCTCTAACTCTCTCTTTGTATCTGTCTCTAACTCTCTCTCTGTATCTGTCTCTAACTCTCTCTCTGTATCTGTCTCTAACTCTCTGTCTCTAACTCTCTGTATTTGTCTCTAACCCTCTCTCTGTATCTGTCTCCAACTCTCTCTCTGTATCTGTCTCTAACTCTCTTTCTGTATCTGTCTCTAACTCTCTGTCTCTAACTCTCTCTCTGTATCTGTCTCCAACTCTCTCTCTGTATCTGTCTCTAACTCTCTCTCTGTATCTGTCTCTAACTCTCTCTCTGTATCTGTCTCTAACTCTCTCTCTGTATCTGTCTCTAACTCTCTCTCTGTATCTGTCTCTAACTCTGTCTCTTACTCTGTCTCTGTATCTGTCTCCGACTCTCTCTCTGTATCTGTCTCTAACTCTCTCTCTGTATCTGTCTCTAACTCTCTCTCTGTATCTGTCTCTAACTCTCTCTCTGTATCTGTCTCTAACTCTCTCTCTCTGTATCTGTCTCTAACTCTCTCTCTGTATCTGTCTCTAACTCTCTCTCTGTATCTGTCTCTAACTCTCTGTCTCTAACTCTGTCTCTGTATCTGTCTCCAACTCTCTCTCTGTATCTGTCTCTAACTCTCTCTCTGTATCTGTCTCTAACTCTCTCTCTGTATCTGTCTCTAACTCTCTGTCTCTAACTCTCTGTATCTGTCTCTAACTCTCTGTCTCTGTCTCTAACTCTCTGTCTCTAACTCTCTTTGTATCTGTATCTAACTCCCTCTCTCCATATCTCTCTCTCTCTCTCTCTCTCTCTCTCCATCCTCCGGCCTTTCTACCTGTCTTTCTCAGCATCGTGCCTCTCTCTGCATGTCTGTTTTTGCTGTTTACGATCCTCTCCGTATCTCTCTCCCCCTTTCTGTCTGTCATGCTTATGTTCTCTCTCCTCTCTCTGTGTGCATGTTGACTTGCTCGGCGTGTTTCTCTGTCTTTCTCTGGTGAATGCAGCGCGCTGAAGGCTGCCCCTGTGAACTAGTTTCCAAATAAAGCTGTGCATATTGCGGGACGCAGCCTCCACCTTACATCTCCTTTGCCCTCCACAATCTCCCTTCACGAAATCCCCATCAGAAGGCAGGAATTTCCCCTGAGCTCCTGCTCTTGTTCCTGACACTCCGGGGAGGCAATGGAAGATGTGTTGTCTGGTCCCTCCCCATAGCACTCCCAAATTCAATTACCCTCCTGTAATCTGACAGCTCCTTCATGACTTGCTCTGAGAGAGGAAGTGTGTGTGGTGTGTGTGTGTGCGTGTGCGTGTGTGTGTGTGAGAGAGAGAAATAGAGAGAGAGAGAAAGAGAGAGAGAGCACATTGTCTATCTATGTTGATTGAATTTGGAATGTTTTGCCTAAAGAGCTTCAGTAGACATCATCTGCAAGCAAACCACTGCTACTCCCCAATTGCCATTCCTCTCCCAATGACCTGAGGTTGTTGACAACATCATTCCAGCTAACAATTCCAGGGAGAGAAAATGTTTTTGTAATGTTACCCGTAATGTTCCCCCTAATGTCTGAGTGTCCAGTTTTCCATTAGTTAGGGGAACTTTCTGCCTGTTAGCAAAAACCTTCTGAGAAACTTTTGTTTGCATGTTTCGGCGTTAGAGTTGTCAAACAGAACATACCCAGAACATGGTGCCCATGTTCTCAGAATATACCTTTTTATTTTGCCTTACAACCTGGAATTAAAATAGATTTTGGGGGGTTATATAATTTGATTTACACAACATGCCTACCACTTTGAAGATGCAAACAAGAAATAAGACAAAAACAGACAACTTGAGCAACTCTTCACCCCCCAAAGTCAATACTCTATGTCTCTATAAGCTTGGCACATCTAGCCACTGGGATTTTTGCCAATTCTTCAAGGAAAAACTGCTCCAGATCCTTCAAGTTGGATGGGTTCCGCTGGGGTACAGCAATCTTTAAGTCATACTACAGATTCTCAATTGGATTGAGGTCTGGGCTTTGACTAGGCCACTCCAAGACATTTAAATGTTTCCCCTTAAAACACTTGAGTGTTGCTTTAGCAGTAATGTTAGGGTCTTTTATCCTGCTGGAAGGTGAACGTCTGTCCCAGTCTCAAATCTCTGGAAGACTGAAACAGGTTTCCCTCAAGAATTGATCTGTATTTAGTGCCATCCATCATTCCTTCAATTCTGACCAGTTTCTCAGTCCCTGTTGGTGAAAAACATCCCCACAGCATAATACTGCCACCACTATGCTTCACTGTGGATGGTATTCTCAGGATGATGAGAAGTGTTGGGTTTGCGCCAGACATAGCGTTTTTCTTGATGGCCATAAAGCTCAATTTTAGTCTGACCAGAGTACCTTCTTCCATATGTTTGGGGAGTCTCCCACATGCCTTTTGGCAAACACCAAATGTATTTGCTTATTTTTTTCTTTAAGCAATGGCTTTTTTTCTGGCCACTCTTCCGTAAAGTCCAGCTCTGTGGAGTGTATTGCTTAAAGTGTTCCTATGGACAGATACTCCAATCTCCGCTGTGGAGCTTTGCAGCTCCTTCAGGGTTATCTTTGGTCTCTTTGTTGCCGCTCTGATTAATGCCCTCCATGCCTGGCCTGTGAGTTTTGGTGGGCGGCCCTTTCTTGGCAGGTTTGTTGTGGTGCCATATCCTTTCAATTTTTTAATAATGTATTTAATGGTGCTCCGTGGGATGTTCAAAGTTTCTGATATTTTTTTTAACCCAACCCTGATCTGTACTTCTCCACAACTTTGTCCCTGACCTGTTTGGAGAGCTCCTTGGTCTTCATGGTGCCGCTTGCTTAGTGGTGTTGCAGACTCTGTTGCCTTTCAGAACAGGTGTATATATACTGAGCTCATGTTACAGATCATGTGACACTTAGATTACACACAGGTGGACTTTATTTAACTAATAATGTGACTTCTGAAGGTAATTGGTTGCACCAGATCTTATTTAGGGGCTTCATAGCAAAGGGGGTGAAGACATATTCACACACCACTTTTCCGTTTTTTAAATATTTTTTATTATTTGAAACAAGTTATTCTTTTCATTTCACTTCACCAATTTGGACTATTTTGTGTATGTCCATTACATGAAATCCAAATAAAAATCTATTTAAATTGCAGGTTGTAATGCAACAAAATAGGAAAAACGCCAAGGGGGATGAGTACTATTGCAAGGCTAGGTAAGATCTTAATGGTGGAGAAAAGGTTTGGCTTGGAAGAGAGAGAAATAAGGATTGAACTATATTACAATGTAATTGTATTCATTTGAGTGACTTGCAAAGATGTAAGATGAATAAGAGTTCTGGACAGATTAGGAGAGGATGTCGGGTCTTTATTATTCCTTGTTTTCATTATAGCTAAGATCCAATGGTTGTTATTGATGAGAATGGATAGGGGCTCTATCCGGGGGATTGGGTCGGGGTGACTGGAAAGGGCATCAGAAACATCCCCACAGCATGATGCTGCCACCACCATGCTTCACCGTAGGGATGGTGCCAGGTTTCCTCTAGATGTGAAGCTTGGCATTCAGACCAAAGACTTCAGTCTTGGTTTCATCAGAGCAGAGAATCTTGCATTGGTCCACCCACACAGACAGCATCGTGAAGAAGGCGCCTCTTCAACCTCAGGAGGCTGAAGAAATTTGGCTTGTCACCAAAAGCACTCACAAACTTCTACAGATGCACAATCGAGAGCATCCTGTCGGGCTGTATCACCGCCTGGTACGGCAACTGCTCCGCCCACAACCGTAAGGCTCTCCAGAGGGTAGTGAGGTCTGCACAACGCATCACCGGGGGCAAACTACCTGCCCTCCAGGACACCTGCACCACCCGATGTCACAGGAAGGCCATAAAGATCATCAAGGACAACAACCACCCGAGCCACTGCCTGTTCACCCCGCTATCGTCCAGAAGGCGAGGTCAGTACAGGTGCATCAAAGCTGGGACCGAGAGACTGAAAAACAGCTTCTATCTCAAGGCCATCAGACTGTTAAACAGCCACCACTAACATTGAGTGGCTGCTGCCAACACACTGACTCAACTCCAGCCACTTTAATAATGGAATTGATGGGAATTGATGTAAAATATATCACTAGCCACTTTAAACAATGCTACTTAATATAATGTTTACATACCCTACATTATTTATCTCATATGTATACGTATATACTGTACTCTATATCATCTACTGCATCTTTATGTAATACATGTATCACTAGCCACTTTAAACTATGCCACTTTGTTTACATACTCATCTCATATGTATATACTGTACTCGATACCATCTACTGCATCTTGCCTATGCCGCTCTGTACCATCACTCATTCATATATCTTTATGTACATATTCTTTATCCCTTTACACTTATGTGTATAAGGTAGTAGTTTTGGAATTGTTAGCTAGATTACTCGTTGGTTATTACTGCATTGTCGGAACTAGAAGCACAAGCATTTCGCTACACTCGCATTAACATCTGCTAATCATGTGTATGTGACAAATAAATTTTGATTTGATTTGATTTGTTTCTCATGGTCTGAGAGTCATTTAGGTGCCTTTTGGCAAACTCCAAGCAGGCTGTCATGTGCCTTTTACTGAGGAGTGGCTTCCGTCTGGCCACTCTACCATAAAGGCCTGATTGGTGGAGTGCTGCAGAGATGGTTGTTTTTCTGGAAGGTTCTCCTATCTCCACAGAGGAACTCTGGAGCTCCGTAAAAGTGACTATCGGGTTCTTGATCACCTCTCTGACCAAGGCCCTTCTCCCCCAATTTCTCAGTTTGGCCGGTCGGCCAGCTCTAGGAAGAGTCTTGGTAATTCCAAACTTCTTATATTTAAGAATGATGGAGGCCACTATGTTCTTGGGGACCTTCAATGCTGCAGAAATGTTTGACACAATCCTGCCTTGACACAATCCTGTCTCGAGCTCTATGGACAATTCCTTCGTCCTCATGGCTTGGACCTTATATAGACAGGTGTATGCCTTTCTAAGTCCAATCAATTGAATTTACCACAGGTGGACTCCAATGAAGTTGTAGAAACATCTCAATGATGATCAATGGAAGTCTCATAGCAAAGGATCTGAATACTTATGTAAATAAGTCGTTTTTTTTCTATGTTTAAAAAAAAACGTGCAACATTTTCTGGAAACCTGTTTTTGCTTTGTCATTATGGGGTATTGTGTATAGATTGATGAGGGGTGGGGGGTGGGGTGATTGAATCAATTTTAGAAGAAGGATGTAATGTAACACATTTTGGAAAAAGTCTAGGAGTCTGAATACTTTTCGAACGCACTGTAAATGTCCTAAAGCAAAAACATACAAAAATAATACTTAAGAAAGGGACACAAAACAGGAATGTCCTACAACTTAAACGTTTTATGTCACGTAATTCTGTTTTGAAATCTTTTGTACATCAGAGAAATATTGAGGGAATCCTATTTGAGTCAGAAAAGGATATTCATGTGATCAATATCTATAAAACTGATAATCTCTTAGACAAAAATATAACCTATTGGAACCAAGACTTAAAAAGAACTGATATTGGCACAAGATGGAGGGAATGTTGGAACATAACTAACATAATTACAGTTAACGAAAATGTATGCTTAATTCAGTACAAAGTAAGTTTAAAATTTGATAATTCTACAGCATAACAGCAGAGTCATGTTTTAAGTGTAAAACTAACAATGACTCAGTAATCCATGCCTTCTGGGAATGTTATGAAGACCAAAAATGACAGGCAGAGGTAGAAAGTTGGCTGTCAGAAGTATTACAATGTAAATTCACTTTTAATCCATCTGTCTGCATATTTCAAGACATGGCGTATGAGGGTGCAGTGAGATACCCGATGGGTTGGACCATACTTTTCTCGTCAATCATCTTGAAAAAAACGTTGACACAAAAACTGGAAATCAACCAATCGTCTGTCGTTAACACAATGGAAAGGTCAAATGTTTTATTATCTAAATGTTGAAAGTTTGTTGGTGATGGAGAGCCACAAAATGGTGCAGTTTGAGGCCATGTGGCAGAGAGTGATGAGGGGCTTGAGATGGTGGTGTGAGCATATGTGGGTCTGGGCAGGCGTGATGTAGTGGATGTTTGTGTGATGCTGTCGTTTGTATGCGTGTGTTTTGTATTGTTTAAAGAAATACAATAAAAACGTTCAAAGACAATATCTGAATGTTCTACACGTGTTTCATGAGAACATTCATGTGTCCAGTTTTCTGAGAGTTAGAGGAGAATATTCCATCAACATCCCACCAAACACACAGAAAATAGTTGCCATGTTCTCAGAACATAAGAACTACATTTTCTAGACACTTTTAATGGCAATGTTGCTGGAACATTTCTGTATATCTGTTCTCAGGACATCGCCTGATGGTTCCAAAGAAAAGTTCTTCCCCTCCCCCAGAAATGTAATTACACGCCTTGTTACTGTCGACGAGCCAATCAAGGCCCTGATTGGTGAACCACTGATCCATTCGTAGCTCTTTGTCTGTTGGCAAGGTTAGGGAAACTCACACAAAGTGCCTTTTAACATAGTGTTTTCAACTGACATGTTTCACATCACATGATTACATTGTGCGTGTTCATTTATATCATGTCCTCACCTGGGATTTGAACTCACAACCTCTTGGTTCATGGTACTCTGCCAGGCCACTATGTCCGTGTCATTTATCTATTTATGTCATTTGACTATTTTCACAATTGATTTGATTTACTTATTTCAGCCATTTAAGAGCTTTCAGTGCAGTTGTCGGATGTTGGTGGGGAGTGTTAACTTGTTTTAAAGATACTCCTGAATCACTGTGATCAATAAAATCGTTTTTTCTTGAGTGTACTTTTAACAAAAACTGAGATTTACTTAAAAGTGCATTCACCCTTTTGCTTTCACCTATGAAATTGTTTCATCTACTTAAGTGCCTAGGGAGGATTGTGCGCTGCCCTATGGGACTGCCGATCACAGCCGGTTGAGACAGAGTTCGGGATCGAACCCGGGTCTGTAGCGACACCTCAAACCGCGACTCGGGATGCCCCATTATCTTATATTCTGAGAACACGGCAACCATATTCTGTGTCTGTTTGGTGGGGCTTTGATGGGATATTCTCCTAAACCTCAGAAAACTGTGTCTAGGACATTCATATCTTAAGTTCTGAGAACTTATAACCACATTCTGAGTAAGTTATAATTGACATGAAGGGAAAGGTCTCTTGGAAACATTCCTTTGCACATCACAGGAACATTCCTAGAAAACATTAGACAATGACCTAGTAAGACTGAAAGGAATGTTCTCTAAAGTTGTGGGAACGGTTGTGGTTAACAAGGATGTTGTAGGTGTCAAACCTATCTCAGAAACCTCTCTCTCATACAGATATATTGTATGATAGACTGAGTATCCCTGTACTTTCTGTCCCTCTTTCACTCTCTCGCAGACACGATCCCTTCTCTACTTTTCCTCTCTCGATTTCCTCCTCTGGAGCATGGCAGGCACGCTCTGTGCTGACCTGAGAAGGAGTGACATTCAGAGGCCGGTCCCCTGCCTACAGCACTGACATTTCTGCCAGACTTTGATGGCGCCTTTGAACAGAGATGTGTGGAGGGAAGAGCTGCCTGTCTCCCCTTCCAGCTCTGTTCTCACTGCTCAGAGTGAGATGTATAGCTACCATGCTCCTCTACCAACTGCCTCCCTCCCTCTATACACACACACACACACACACACACACTCTTACCCCCCTGCTGAGGTACCTTCAAAGACGCCCGTGTTGCCTCTCCCCCTTGAAGCTCCCCCGCGTGGAAGGGCGGCATACCCTGGCCCCACTCCCAACCTCAACCCCCCCAACAACCTCCGAAACCCTTTCCCCTAACCCAACCTCCACCACTGTGGAGCGTTCAAAGAGACCTTTATTCCCTTATTCCTCTTTCCATAGCTCCTCATCCCTTAGACACTCTACTGCTCTCCCTCTCTTTGTTTCTGAGCTGTGACTTTGGAGAGACAGAATGCTGAAGTGAGCAAAATAAGAACAGAAATGGTATGACAGCATCGCTTTCAAAAATCAAGTGTGATGGCAAGGAAAGAGCTGCATGTAATTCCATGCACTGGCTTGGCAGAGAGAGAGAGAGAGAGAGAGAGAGAGAGAGAGAGAGAGAGAGAGAGAGAGAGAGAGAGAGAGAGAGAGAGAGAGAGAGAGAGAGAGAGAGAGAGAGAGAGAGAGAGAGAGAGAGAGAGAGAGAGAGAGAGAGAGAGATTCTGTCTTTTCTTTCTCTGTTCCTCAGTTCCCTTCCCTCGGTTTTGTATTCTCAGTAGTGAGACACACTGGAGGTTGCAGACTGAGAGGGGAGACAGAGAATGACAGACCCTTTCTGTCTACAGCCCTCTGGCTTTGTGGCATGAGTCTACCTAGCCCCTCCTATACTCCCCCCTGCCAGCCCCTGGGTCCCCTCCATCCAGTCAGCCAGCCTGCCTGTGCTTCAGTGTGCTGGGCTGGACTATGCTATTGATTGGTAGCTGGGCTGCAGCTCACCTGCTAATTGAAAGCCGATTGGGGCCCTCGGGCAGAGCTGTAAAACAGCCCCAGTGTGGCGTTAAAAGCCCCGGCTGACAGCCCGCTGTAAATCCAGGCCTGCCTACTCAGGTAATAGTCATGGTGTATATCCATCTGGGTTAGAACTGAGGGAGAGACATCCACCCTCTATAGTCATGGAGTATATCTGGGTTAGAGCATTGAGCAGGGGATGGAGGTGATGGTGGTTGGGGTCGGGGTGAGAGGATCGGTATAGACATACACATCCTCCCATCAACACTCCCTCCCGTATCCCATGGTGACAGAGAAAAACAAAGCCTAAAGATTGAACACATCCTTCCCTCTTGATAGTGCTCATCCAGCTCTTCTCTCTCACAAGACACACCTGTGTCTCCCCACCAGAGAGACACTGGTTCCAGCTCGTGGTCACATTCCCTCTCTCTTGCTCTCTCCCTCACTCTCTCTCTCTCTCTCTCTCTCATTCTTTCTCATTTTCTTTCCAGTCTCTCTCCCTCACTTCCTTTCTGTGTGTGTGTGTATGTGTGCTTAGTGATTGAGTATGGAGGGAACTGGGACAGAGAAGCGTCCATCCTGCAGCAGGCAGGGAGCACAGAAAGAGAGGTTAATTGGATTGTAATTAGACCGGAGGTGATTAATTGATAGCATCTGTAAATTTGGATGTTTCCATTGTAAATGTGACAAATGAGAGGGTGCAGACAGAAGGAGAAGGGCAGAGGGAGTGAAACTTGCTCTTTTCAAACCGTTTGGTAGGAGAGATACAGTAGATATTGCATTGAGCTGGGCCCCCTTTACTGAGCTGGGCCCCCTTTACTGAGCTGGGCCCCCTTTACTGAGCTGGGTCCCCTTTACTGAGCTGGGCCCCCTTTACTGAGCTGGGCCCCCTTTACTGAGCTGGGCCCCCTTTACTGAGCTGGGCCCCCTTTACTGAGCTGGGCCCCCTTTACTGAGCTGGGCCCCCTTTGCCCATTGTCACTTCTAATTGTGCCTCCAGATCTCATGGCAAAATAGTCTAGTCTTCATTTGTATTCTAATTTCACAGTGCTTGAGGACTGAGATATGGAATTCAGAAGGGGATGCTGCCAAACCCTTCCTCCCATCATGCATTGTGCTCTACATGCTGTAAGACTCGCCCACTCTGATCACTTAACCCCTCCTCCCATCATGCATTGTTTTCCATTTTCTTCCTCACTGTGGCGTTTACAGTTTCCTCAGTGTGTGTGTGTGTGTGTGTGTGTGTGTGTGTGTGTGTGTGTGTGTGTGTGTGTGTGTGTGTGTGTGTGTGTGTGTGTGTGTGTGTGTGTGTGTGTGTGTGCGCGCTACTGTACACTCTAAGAAGAAAAGGAGCCTTGAAAAACCTTTTTGGGTTCAAAACGTTTGCCAGTATGGGGGCACCTTTTAAATTCAAAGTTCTTTGAGAAATCCCTCTGAAAAGGTTATTTCAAAGAAACCCCTTTGTAAAGGTTCAAATAGGAACCTTTTTAAAATGGGACGGGTTAAATGTTGAGCCGTTTTAATAACCGTTTTAATATCAGAAAATTGGAGGTGTGGCTTATTGAAGGTGTGGCTTTCAGAGGATCTCCAGGGTTCTTCGAGTCACCCCTAATTCTAAGAGTGCATGCTGTTGTTGTTTTTTGTCTCATGTTGTTAGTCACACTGGCATGTACGAGACTGTATGAGGAAATACGATGTGCTGGATGACTCAGCTAGGAGTGATTCCTGATGTGATGCTGCCTGCTGCAGAGCCTCAAACCCCCCTATCTCACAGTGATGAGGCACTGACATGCTGGAGAAGAGCACACTCTCAGGAGTCATCAAATCATGGCAGCAATAAAAAAGATGATTGTTCCACCTCTTGTGTAGGTGTCACAACTATGAACATTGTTGTGAAGCCAACATACACACAGCTCACTTTTGAGCTTTTAATTACCTGGGTGCCTAATGCTCTAACAAATGTTCCAGGAACATTGCTGCCGAGGACCACACGAGGCTGTGAAATAAACGAATCACATAAGCCTCCAGTCAGGCCCTATCAGACTGCTCCAGACTGCAGAAAATGAGCCCATGTCGCAAAATCTACATTTAATTTTCCCCGGGGATGGACTCTCTCACACATTTCCCCCCAATACGCAGCTGTTTCCTGGAGCAGGCAGGGAGACAGGGAGAGAGCTTCCTGGCCACGCTGAAAGCACTTGAGCCTCCCCTCGCCAGGGCTTCGGCTGCATCGCCATGGTTATGAGGAAGATAAAACTGCGGGGGGAAATATGTGCTGTGGTGGCTAGAGCTTCACTCAGAACCCTGGAATAAGTGCCAGGCATGTTTGCGCAGCTTCCCATTTTCTCCAAAGCATTCAAGAGAAGAGTAAGGATGGATATGTGTGCGTGTGTTTGCGTGTGTGTGTGTGTGTGCGCACGTGTGTGTGGGCACAAGTTGTGTGAGCATGTACCGAGGGAGTGAGATTCATCTGTCAGTCTCAGATAAAGATGCCAGAAACAATGAAGGAG